>NC_074673.1:16026352-16191352 GCF_029448725.1 Salvelinus fontinalis | reverse complement strand
ACTGTGTACTCTCTGTTTAGGGCCAAATAGCATTCTAGTTTGCTCTGTTTTTTTGTTAATTCTTTCCAATGTGTCAAGTAATTATCTTTTTGTTTTCTCATGATTTGGTTGGGTCTAATTGTGCTGTTGTCCTGGGGCTTTGTGGGATGTGTTTGTGTTCTCTGTCTCTCTCGGCTCTCCAAGTCAGGGAGGGAGGCACGAGGGAAGGTTTAAAAGGGCTTCTGAAGTTTGTAATTTACATTACAACACCTACAAAAATGTGCATTAATTATAATCCACATAATCATTTACCTTTCCTGTTGCTGCAGGATTATTTTCCCGCTGTTTCAAACTGGCTCAAATTACAATCCTTGAGGAGGCAGATTTCAGCAAACTGTAAGAATGAACTGCACAAAATTAGAAAGGGACCATATCCTTATGATATCTGTATTCCCATGAGATGTTGTTGTCCAGTCTGGTAATAGTTTTCCTGATGCATTTCTAGTTTGAATTTGAGCGGAGTTGGGAATCCTGTTGAATTGTTGTGTTGGCTGGAAACATGTTATCAGATGACAGGCATTACAGCAGCAACCAGCTGAGGATTGTTTTGCAAACAGAGCCTAGGCGCTGTTGTTCTTATGTCTTCATGATGCTGTCTTTTGATTATGTGATATCACAGCACTATGTCATCCAAAATCAATGGAGCCTTGATCAGGCCGCCCTCAGGTGGTAAGGGTAGGTAACAAAACATCCGCCACGCTGATCCTCAACACAGGGGCCCCTCAGGGGTGCGTGCTCAGCCCCCTCCTGTACTCCCTGTTCACTCATGACTGCACGGCCAGGCACGACTCCAACACCATCATTAAATTTGCTGATGACACAATAGTGGTAGGCCTGATCACCTACAACAACGAGCCTCTCGCTCAACGTGATCAAGACAAAGGAGATGATTGGACTACAGGAAAAAGAGGACAGAGCACACCCACATTCTCATCGACGGGGCTTTAGCGGAGCAGGTTGAGAGCTTCAAGTTCCTTGGTGTCCACATCACCAACAAACTAACATGGTCCAAGCACACCAAGACATTCGTGAAGCAGGCACGACAAAACCTATTCCCCCTCAGGAGACTGAAAAGATTTAGCATGGGTCCTCAAATCCTCAAAAGGTTCTACAGCTGCACCACCAAGAGCATCCTGACTGGTTGCATCACTACCTGGTATGGCAACTGCTCGGCCTCCGACCGCAAGGCCCTACAGAGGGTAGTGCGAATGACCCAGTACATCACTGGAGCAAAGCTTCCTGCCATCCAGGACCTCTATACCAGGCGGTGTTAGAGGAAAACCTTAAAAATTGTCAAAGAGTCCAGCTACCCTAGTCATAGACTGTTCTCTCTACTACAGCACGGCAAGCGGTACCCGGAGCGCCAAGTCTAGGTCCATGAGGCTTCTAAACAGCTTCTACCCCCAAGTCATAAGACTCCTGAACATCTAGTCAAATGGCTACCCAGACTATTTGCATTGCCCCCCCCCCCCCCCTCCCCTCCACACCACTGCCACTCTCTGTTGTCATCTATACATAGTCACTTTAATAACTCTACCTACATGTACATACTACCTCAACTAACCGGTGCCCCCGCACATTGACTCTGTATCGGCACCCCCCTGTATATATTGTTATTTTTTACTGCTGCTCTTTAATTACTTGTTACTTTTATCTCTTATTCTTATCCATATTTTTTTTAACTGCACTGTCAGTTAGGGGCTCGTAAGTAAGCATTTCACTGTACAACACCTGTTGTATTCAGTGCATGTGACTAATGCAATTTGATTTGATTTGATCATGGTCTCTGGGTATACAGTAAGTATATAATGCTGCCATGAAATCCCCATTGAGGAAGACTTAAGAAGGTGTGTTTTGTTTAGTAGACATACCAGGGTTTGAAATTCAAGTTAAAGGTAGGACATGTTATTGCAGTCCTGGTGTGACTGTCAACAGGAGAGTTAATTTAGTGGCTTGTACAAGCCTGCTTATTGTTGTTGGGAGTTGTTAGGTAGTGGAATGGAGCTAGCGCAGGTCAAGAGGTGGAACCACTGAAGCCAAAGTGGGCAGCATGCAGCCATAGTAAACCACTCCTAACATTATTTTATAGAAAGAGAGGAGTACTACCTACAATAACACTGTGGGGGTTGGTCACCATAAAGCTAAAGTGCAACAGAAACATTCAGCCATTTAGAGTAGGCGGTAACCCTGTTGCTTACTATACTGTACAGTCATCATGCATTCTTAGAAAGGGAGATAATATTTCAGTCATTTTGGTTTTGGCGCTGACTCTTTCTGCCTACAGTATGCCTTTAAGAGGTACCAAACAGCCACTAGCTCATGGGAAAATAGAGGGTAAGGGAAATTTCATTGTAGCTTTGCCTGAGTAAGATGCCTCTATAGTTCCCATAGCAAATGGTTTGAGCTCTCTGTTCATGTGTGTACAGTACACTACAGCTCTAGGTGCCCCGTTAAAGAGAGCTGTATTCATTCATCCACACCGTAGCAAAACACTCTGCAATGGAAAACCACAACGAGTATTTCTTCCTGGAATAGTTTAGGCAGTCCCTGTTTCAGTCCCTTTTCGTCCGTTGATGCTTAGTGAACACGACCCTGTTCTCTGTAGCCTGTGTAACATCACTTAAGAGGAAGGGAAGTGGTCATTTGTCTGTGCGACAGAGAATAGGGCTGGCTCACCTCTGCCTTGGCTTGTGTTTACAGTCAGTGTAATGACTCTAATCACTGCTAGAAATCTCCATATGGACTCTGGCATGATTCAGGAAGTGCTGTAACCAATCCCTTTCATCTTCCGGACATCTAACAGCACAGCAGGAACCTGTTATAGATTGATGCTTTGGTGCATTGTTTAACTTAACCATGTTCAACATCAATCATGGGGTACCTAGAAGGGAAAAGTAAGTATTAAGTTAAGACTTGATGAAATATGACACTGACATGCACTCACCTCACTCCTCTCCTCTCAACACCCGGTTCTCATGGGAAATGGAAAGAGAGCCTGTGACTCAACTTCCTATTTTAGATGTTAACAAGGTGACACTCCATCTTAACTCCTCCTCCACATTTACTGGACTGGTTGAACAGCGCAGACAAGAACCTCCACCGACAGTTTTTTTTCTCTACAGGACCAGAAAGAAAGAAATGCCACTCTTTTACGCCTGTTTAGTAGGTTACTACCACATAGAACACTACAGGACACACTACATTGGAGTTTCAGAGAGTTCAAGCAGTAATGGACAGTGAGTGGGTTTGGACATACATTACCTCCTAGAAAGTCAGTTGTGAAACTTCTTTCTAAGTCGACTGCCCTTTCAAATGACTTCAGAGAAACAGGTCTTTATATGTGTGCTGCCAGTACAGTCTGAGGCAGTGGCCCCCAGGACCAGGCAGTGCTATTAATGCCAGGATTATCTGAAGCTGTACAGGGAGACAAAACCCCACAAAACCCCCGCAAGCTCAGCGTTGCTGACAAGTCACAGTATGTATTTTCTCCTGCTGGGACAGACCCTTATGACAAGTACCCAAGATGATCACATGGGGCATTCCTACAGCTTCGAAGGCTTACGTCAAGACCATGTTGTTAAGACATTTCTGGAGGAGTTCTCAGGGGCTGAGTAAGACGAGCGGTATCTAACAGGGTGTTTGCATGAATGTAGTGGTTGGTTGAGGAGGCGTCCTAATGCCTCGTGTCAGCTGACTTGAGCCCAGAGAGCAAGGAAAAACTGCATTCCTCTGTAGAGGGGATTTTACAGGTCACAGGTTTCACACAACACACTATATATAATGAGGTGTTTTCTTATGCAAATCCGTGAAAATGCTCTTATGTCCTTGTTTCTGATGGGGGCCAAAGGGTCTGTTTTTGTATGTTAATGCCATGTCTCTAGGTAACAGAGCCACGTGGTAACATGTCACATTGTGGTGATGTTGAACATGTTAAGATTCTCACCTGAGCTCAGATTTTGGTGTTAACATAAAGTACCAGTACTTTAAAAAGGTTGGACACACCTACTCATTCCAGGGTTTTTCTTTATTTTTACTATTTTCTACACTGTAGAATAATAGTGAAGACATCAAAACTATGAAATAACACATATTTCACATCATGTAGTAACCAAAAAAGTGTTCAACAAAGCTAAATATATTTTATATTTGAGATTCTTCAAAGTAGCCATTCTTTGCCTTGATGAAAACTTTTCACACTCTTGGCATTCTCTCAACCAGCTTCATGAGGTAGTCACCTGGAATGCATTTCAATTAGGTGTGCCCTGTTAAAAGTTAATTTGTGGAATTTCTTTCCTTAATGCGTTTGAGCCAATCAGTTGTGTTGTGACAAGGTAGGGGTGGTATACAGAAGATAGCCCTACCAAGTCCTTATTATGGCAATAACAGCAAATAAGCAAAGAGAAACGATAGTCCATCATTAATTTAAGACATGTAGGTCAGTCAATATGGAACATTTCCAGAACTTTGAAAGTTTCTTCAAGTGCAGTCGCAAAAACCATCAAGCGCAGGAAAGGAAGACCCAGAGTTACCTCTGCTGCAGAGGGTAAGTTCATTAGAGTTACCAGCCTCAGAAATCATCAATTAACTGCACCTCAGATTGCAGCCCAAATTAATGCTTCACAGAATTCAAGTAACAGACACATCTCAACTGTTCAGAGGAGACTGTGTGAATCAGGCCTTCATGATCAAATTGCTGCAAAGAAACCACTACTAAAGGACATCAATAATAAGAAGAGACTTGCTTGGGCCAAGAAACACGAGCAATGGACAATAGACCAGTGGAAATCTGTCCTTTGGTCGCATGAGTGCCAATTAGAGATTTTTGGTTCCAACCGCTGTGTCTTTGTGAGATGCAGAGTAGGTGAACGGAGGATCTCTGCATGTGTGGTTCCCACCATGAAGCATGGAGGAGGTGTGATGGTATGGGGGTGCTTTGCTAGTGACACTGTCTGTGATTTATTTAGAATTCAAAGCATACTGAACCAGTATGGCTACCACAGCATTCTGCAGCGGTGCACCATCCCATCTGATTTGTGCTTAGTTGTCCAGTAGAAAAATCCTTTGTTTTGGGACAGTGATCCAAAACACACCTCCAGGCTGTGTAAGGGCTATTTGACCAAGTAGGAGAGTGATGGAGTGCTGCATCAGATGACCTGGCCTCCACAATCACCCAACCTCAACCCAATTGAGATGGTTTGGGATGAGTTGGACCGTAGAGTGAAGGAAAAACAGCCAAGCTCAGCATATGTGGGAACTCCTTTAAAACTGTTGGAAAAGTATTCCAGGTGACTAACTCATGAAGCTGGTTGAGAGAATGCCAAGAGTGCAAAGCTGTCATCAAGGCAAATGGTGGCTACTTTGACGAATCTAAAAACTAAAATATATTTTGATTTGTTGAACACTTCTTTGGTTACTACATGATTCCATATGTGTTATTTCATAGTTTTGATGTCTTCACTATTTTTCTACAATGTTGAAAATAGTCAAACTAAAGAAAAACCCTTGAATAAGTAGGCGTCCAAACTTTTGACTGGTACTGTATGTCTACTACTATTCCACCAGCTACCTCATATTAGAAACCATGTTGGAAATGGAACCGCCTTCCAGCCGGCAGTTGTCTGGGCTTTGGCTGCAGCCTGTAATACTGTATCTGACACAGAATGAAGCTCAGACAACAGTGCAGTGCAGTGCAGTAGAAAAAGTGTGTTCCCATACCAGGATTCAAACCTCGGTGTAAACAAAGAATCCTAACCGCTAGACCAAGGTTCCCCAACTGGTGGCTGCGGGCCGAATTTGGCATGCGGGTCATTTTATTTATTCTAAGAGAACCAAAAAAATAAATATATATTTTATTTTTTATTGTTGGACATAAAAGACTGTAAAAACACCAGCAAATCCGCTCAAAGTGATTTAAATTGAGAGCATCTGTTCCGAAGTATTCCCACGCATAATAGATGTATGTGATCATATACAAGTGTAGTCTACAAATTATTTGTAAATATCTTTTGGCACCGTAACCATCCGCTAAAGAAAAAATCAGCCCGTTGCTGAATCTAGTTGATGATCCCTGTGCTAGACCATACGGAAAGATATGACAAAACACAAGACTTGTCTTATTTCTTCTCTTTTATGCGGTCAGTGCAGGTGAATCGTTGGTTGGTTAAGTTGTTTAGCCTGTTCAGTAAGTCTTCCTTCCCCTCCGCCCATTCTTGTCTCCTCTTTTGTCTGTGTGTTTTTGCAGGTTAACCTTCGCTCCCCGGTGAACAATGAGAGCTATCAGGAGCGTCTGGTTCGCCTAGAGGGGGACAAAGAGTCTCTGGTTCTCCAGGTAAGGTGCTCCTGTTTTCTCTCAGCCCTACCGTGTCTCTTGCAGGATCAGAGTTTCGCATTTAGAGCACAAGTGGGACTGGGGGGGGGGGGGGGGGGGCTTTGGGGGGTAGAGAGAGAATACCTGACCCCTTTTTTATTGTTTACTTCACTTTTGTTTATTATCTATTTCACTTGCTCTGGCATTGTAAACATATGTGTCCCATGCCAATAAAGCCATTTGAATTGAATGAGAGAGAGAGGGAGAGAGAGAATCCTTGCTGTTAAATGAAGAGAGAAGTATATCACATAAATGTGAGACTGTCCAGGGCAGGCAGTGGGGCTGGAGGCTGTTGTGTGTAGCACAGGAGCTCAGTCACACAGTACGCCCCTAGTTTCCTGTTTTTCCCAAACAAACGTGTCTGGACAATGCCTCTGTCTTTGGTTGTACTGTGATTTGTCCCAATGCTCCATGCTTTTTTACATCTGTGTAATTGGTAGCTTCTACATCTGTAATCTAGGCTAGACATATTTTCTCTCTTCCTACAGTAGTTCCTCCTCGGGCTCTGTCATGTCTTGTTTGCCTCAATGTGTGCTGCTCATAACTAGCTTTATCTCAGCCTTGTGCCAAAGTAATGTAGCCCTTTCTTTTGCACATGCCAACACATTCCTCAAGCACCTCTGACAAATGCTGCTGATTGGCCAACGGGCTTGTGCCGGTTGACTGATAAAATGATTGGCTGCTACCTCCCCCAAGGTGCTTTATCTTTACTGCTTTACTGCTTCGCTCTCCTTTTAACCTGCTTCCATGTGGGCTGGCCAGAGTGGGCTGGCCAGAGTGGAATGGCCAGAGTGGGCTGGCCAGAGTGGGCTGGCCAGAGTGGGCTGGCTGTTGTGGGCTGGCCAGAGTTGTGGTTGTGGGCTGGCCAGAGTTGTGGGCTGACCCACCAAGACAAAGAAAGAGGTAAAGTTTACTCAGCTCAGTTTTTGTAATTCAGTGAACCATGTCAAGTCAAGGGCAGGTTAGGTTATCTTTCATGATATTTCACATTGGCTGTTGACATAGAGTTCTACTCCGGCTGAGGAATGAAGTGAAACTACCTGTGTGTTGTCAGAGGAATTAGTACTATTAGCATACAGGTAGTTCCAGAGCAGGTGAGAGGAGCTATTTGTCAATGTGAGTGAGTGAGTAAGGTGTCCTGTGTGTGGGTTGTAGGTGAGCGTGCTCACAGACCAGGTGGAGGCCCAGGGAGAGAAGATCCGAGACCTGGAGACCTCTCTGGAGGAGCACTACCACAAACTCAACTCCACTGAGGAAATGCTACAGCAGGTAAGAGAGACACTACCACTACTTTATCTGTGCTCAGCGTATTAGCATGGAGAGCTAAATATTGATGTTGTCAACCTCTACTTGTTTCCTAGATAAACATAGTCTTGTTTTAGTCTTAGATTAATTGAGTTGACTGTATTTTGTAAATGTGTGATTTATAGCAAGTTTAAAGATTACAATGTGCTGTAGCTTAGTGACAAATGAAACCAACAACCTGTTATTTTTCTGTTTCCTTTCGTGGGCAGTAGGTGTGTGGTAAATTAGTAACAAGAGGTGTGGTTTCATGCATGACATTCTTACTAACATAAGATACTGACGCTTCCTGTGAGTGACTCACCTTGATTGCACAAAGTTTGTCACTCAGGAGATGGAGGGATAGCTTTCAAAGTTCACTATCTTTCGATCTTACAAGCTGACTGACTCCATGGCATTATAAGAGCAGAGATATTTATGATAGTGGCCTCCACTAATAGCAGACTGCATAATCTATAATTACAGCATATTCTTTCTGAAGCTAGAGCAACACATAAAAATGGAGGGAAAAGAAGACTTTCTCAAAATGTCCTCTCGATGCACACAGTTTAGGTGCACTGTCACGATCGTGTGGGGGAGAGACGGACCAAAACGCAGCATGTGGAAAATAAGCCATCTTCTTTTTATTATGAAGAAGGAAAAACGAAACAAAACACTTACAAACTAACAAAACAATCGTGAAGCTATAAACGTAGTGCACACACACACAGGCTACAAACGTTCACCATAGACAATTACCCACAAACAGCTAAAGCCTATGGCTACCTTAAATATGGCTCCCAATCAGAGACAACAGAAACCAGCTGTCTCTAATTGGGAACCCATTCAGGCAACCATAGACTTTCCTATACAACTACACACAACATTAAACCATCTATACACCTTAACCCTCTAAACCATACAACACCCTAGACAATACAAAAAACACACAAACTTCCCCATGTCACACCCTGACCTAACTAAAATAATAATGAAAACAAAGATATTAAGGCCAGGGCGTGACATGCACCCATACTAAAATAAATGTAGCTGTGTGTACCAGGACAGGCTGCTAAGCAGGCTTTGGATCAAAAGTGCCTTATGCACCAGTAGGTATGAAGAAGGCAAAGTAAGTCAGTCAATGCACCATGTTTGTTGTGGAAATGTAGGGAGGGAGATCTGGTGAGAGTTTTACAGTTTGTACTCTGACTTTAAGAGATGGGAGTGAGGGGGTGTGACAGCGAGGATCCCTTGAGCTACATCTGCTTACACCTCTTCTCAGGCAGATACGTGTATTCCAAACACTGGAACGCGAAGATACCCAATTTAAGGATCAAAAAGCCCCCTGTCTTGTTTGATTTTGTCTCATCCAGCCATTTAGTTCCCCATAAATGTCAGTAATAAAAAAAGATTCAACTCTAAAGTTGACTAAAGTGAATTCGTTTTGTATCATTTTTTATTGGCCTCAAATGCCAAGCAGATTGTGTTGCTTTGATAGGCACAGGTCTCGGGGAAAACGTTTCTTCCACCTGAGAAATACCATTTCCTGTTATTACATTATCTCACAAGGTCATGCAGAAAAGAAATGCTTCATGTTGTTATATAGGAGAGACCAAAGCCACTGGTGTCTACTGTCTACAGTGCTCTGTGGTGTGGCTGGTAATTGTCAGGGACCCTAGTGTTAGACCTGCATTTTTAACCAGACATGGTCTATCTTCACATTGTTTGGCCGCATTGGAGTTTTGATGACATCTGTTTGAACAATGAGCACGTTTACATGCACAGTAATAATTCGATATTAAACTGATTATGACAGTAAGCAGATTATTAATCTGTTTATCTAAATCAGCATAAGGTCAAAATCGAAGTAAGCATACACTGATTAAAACACCTGGTTTTCTGATCAATCTTTCAAATGATTAGGACAGGTAAACACCTTCATCGTCGTTCCAGCATTTGATCTACGCATGGTCTAGCACCAGCCGAGCGAGCCTCCCTCTTTAGCACAAGTGAAGTGAGTTTGGAACAACTGTATGAGTCTTAGAAGTCGTTTTGACATACAAACTTTATATGTCCGAACACAGAATCAAATATGCTTCACAAAAATAACATGGTCGCTGTGGAAGAATGTTTATTTTGATTGGTGATTTTCTGCATTTATCAGAGTGCTGTTAGGAAGCCTGATTTCAGATGTGTTCATCTGATTGTCCACAATAATCACATTATTGTGTGCATGTAACCATACTCATTGTGTGTGGTGTGATTAGGCCTGGTCAATTTATAGATTGATCTTTGTCACTACTGTTCAGAACCTGGAATGAAGATGGCTATTCTGAGTCTCCAGAGAATGCTTATCAGTATCTGCTGCCAGTTCCAGCAGCTAATGGATGATTGTGTTGGGCAGATTATTTCACCAATAGACTCATCAGACCTATACTTACTCAGAGCCACATGCCACTGAGAGATGCCACTGAGAGATGCCACTGAGAGATGCCTGTAACGGCTGTCGCTCTCCTCATCCTCGGATGAGGTGAGGAGAGAAGGATCTTCAGACCAAAACGCAGCATTTGGGAAATAAGCCATCTTTATTATAAATACGATGGCAACACGAAACGAAACAAAACACTTTCAAAACTACAAAACAAGAAAACGACGTTGACGAAACCTGAACATAAACTTACATAACTAAACATAAACTTACATACAGGAAACAGACGACATCGAAACGAAACGAAACAAACAAACGCTACAGTCCCGTGTGGCACGAACATACATACTGACACAGGAGACAATCACCCACAACGAACACTGTGACAACGCCTACCTAAATATGACTCTTAATTAGAGGAACGCCAAACACCTGCCTCTAATTAAGAGCCATACCAGGTAACCCAAAACCAACACAGAAACAGAAAACATAGAATGCCCACCCAACCTCACGTCCTGACCAACTAACACACATAACAACTAACACAAATAGGTCAGGAACGTGACATTACCCCCCCCACAAGGTGCGAACTCCGGACGCACCAGCACAAAGTCTAGGGGAGGGTCTGGGTGGGCATCTAACCACGGTGGTGGCTCAGGCTCCGGGCGCGGTTCCCACCCCACCATAATCCATCCTAGCTTCCTCCCTCCAAGAATGTCCACCCTCTTTTTTCCCCCACAAAATCCTCTTAATAACATACCTAATAAGGACAACACCGGGACAGAGAGATAAATCAAGACAGAGGGATAGATAAGAATATAGAGGTAGATGAAGATAGAGAGGGAGATCAGGATAGAGGGGCAACTCCGGACTGAAAGGCAGCTCCGGACAGAGAGACAGCTCTGGACTGATGGGCAGTTCTGGGTATCTAGCCTTTTCAGGCTGAAGGGCAGCTCATGGCTGACTGACGAATCTCGACGCTCATGGCTGGCTGACGGCTCTCGACGCTCATGGCAGGCTGACGGCTCTCGACGCTCATGGCAGGCTGACGGCTCTCGACGCTCATGGCAGGCTGACGGCTCTCGACGCTCATGGCAGGCTGACGGCTCTCGACGCTCATGGCAGGCTGACGGCTCTCGACGCTCATGGCAGGCTGACGGCTCTCGACGCTCATGGCAGGCTGACGGCTCTCGACGCTCATGGCAGGCTGACGGCTCTCGACGCTCATGGCAGGCTGACGGCTCTCGACGCTCATGGCGCTCTGACGGCTCTGGCTGCTCATGGCGCTCTGACGGCTCTGGCTGCTCATGGCGCTCTGACGGCTCTGGCTGCTCATGGCGCTCTGACGGCTCTGGCTGCTCATGGCGCTCTGACGGCTCTGGCTGCTCATGGCTCTCTGACGGCTCTGGCTGCTCATGGCTCTCTGACGGCTCTGGCTGCTCATGGCTCTCTGACGGCTCTGGCTGCTCATGGCTCGCTGGCGGCTCTGGCAGATCCTGTCTGGTTGGCGGCTCTGGCAGATCCTGTCTGGTTGGCGGCTCTGGCAGATCCTGTCTGGTTGGCGGCTCTGGCAGATCCTGTCTGGTTGGCGGCTCTGGCAGATCCTGTCTGGTTGGCGGCTCTGGCAGATCCTGTCTGGTTGGCGGCTCTGGCAGATCCTGTCTGGCTGACGGCTCAAGCGGCTCCTGTCTGGCTGACGGCTCTAGCGGCTCCTATCTGGCTGACGGCTCTGTAGGCTCATGGCAGACGGGCGGCTTTGCAGGCTCATGGCAGACGGGCGGCTTTGCAGGCTCCTGGCAGACGGATGGCTCAGACGGCGCTGGGGAGACGGATGGCTCAGATGGCGCTGGGGAGACGGATGGCTCAGACGGCGCTGGGGAGACGGATGGCTCAGATGGCGCTGGGGAGACGGATGGCTCTGGCCGGATACGGTGCACTGTAGACCTGGTGCGCGGTGCCGGAACTGGAGGCACCGGGCTAAGGATAAGCACCTTCCTACTAGTGCGGGGAGCAGGGACAGGGCACACTGTATTCTCAAAGCCCACTCTATAACTGATGCGTGGTACCGGCACTGGTGACGCCGGACTGAGGACAAGCACATCAGGATTAGTAGGGGGAGAAGATACAGTTTGTACAGGGCTCTGGAGACGCACTGGTAGCTTAGTGCGTGGGGCCGGAACTGGAGGCACCGGGCTAGATACACGCACTACAGGGAGAGTGCGTGGAGGAGGAACAGGGCTCAGGATACGCACTGGTAGCCTAGTGCGTAGTGTAGACACTGTAGGTACTAGGCTGGGGCGGGGAGGTGGTGCCGGAAATACCGGACCGTGGAGGCGTACTGGCACTCTTGAGCATTGAGCCTGCCCAACCTTACCTGGTTGAATACTCCCGGTTGCCCGACCAGTGCGGGGAGGTGGAATAACCCGCACCGGGCTATGTAGGCGAACCGGAGAAACCATGCGTAAGGCAGGTGCCATGTATGCCGGCCCGAGGAGACGCACTGGAGACCAGACGCGTTGAGCCGGCCTCATGACACCTGGCTCAATACCCAATCTAGCCCTCCCAGTGCGGGGAGGTGGAATAACCCGCACTGGGCTATGCACTCGTACAGGAGACACCGTGCGCTCTACTGCGTAACACGGCGCCTGCCCGTACTCCCGCTCTCCACGGTAAGCCTGGGAAGTGGGCGCAGGTCTCCTACCTGCCCTTGGCCCACTACCTCCTAGCCCCCCCCCAAGAAATTTTTGGGAATTACTTACGGGCTTTTCGGGCTTCCGTGCCAGACGCGTTCCCTCATAGCTCCGGTTCCTCTCTCCGGTAGCCTCTGCACTCCCCAGTGCCTCCAGCTGCTCCCATGGCTTTTCGGGCTTCCAGCCACGTCTCCTTGCTGCCTCCTCAAACCACCGCTCCTGGGCTTTAGCTGCCTCCCTCTCTTCCTGAGAACGGCGATTTTCTCCTGCCTTAGCCCAGGGACCTTCTCCATTCATTATCTGCTCCCATGTCCAGAAATCCTTGTTTTTCTCCTGTCCCTTACTCCGTTTATTTTTCCCTTGCCGCTTGGTCTTAGCGTGGTGGGTGATTCTGTAACGGCTGTCGCTCTCCTCATCCTCGGATGAGGTGAGGAGAGAAGGATCTTCAGACCAAAACGCAGCATTTGGGAAATAAGCCATCTTTATTATAAATACGATGGCAACACGAAACGAAACAAAACACTTTCAAAACTACAAAACAAGAAAACGACGTTGACGAAACCTGAACATAAACTTACATAACTAAACATAAACTTACGTACAGGAAACAGACGACATCGAAACGAAACGAAACGAAACGAAACAAACAAACGCTACAGTCCCTTGTGGCACGAACATACATACTGACACAGGAGACAATCACCCACAACGAACACTGTGACAACGCCTACCTAAATATGACTCTTAATTAGAGGAACGCCAAACACCTGCCTCTAATTAAGAGCTATACCAGGTAACCCAAAACCAACACAGAAACAGAAAACATAGAATGCCCACCCAACCTCACGTCCTGACCAACTAACACACATAACAACTAACACAAATAGGTCAGGAACGTGACAATGCCAGTATCAAACAGTGTCTTCTTTCTATGTGTCTCAATCACAGACAGACACACACACACACACACAAATGAAATCAATCAAATCAAATATATTTATATAGCTCTTCTTACATCAGCTGATATCTTAAAGTGCTGTACAGAAACCCAGCCTAAAACCCCAAACAGCAAGCAATGCAGGTGTAGAAGCACGGTGGCTAGGAAAAACTCCCTAGAAAGGCCAAAACCTAGGAAGAAACCTAGAGAGGAACCAGGCTATGAGGGGTGGCCAGTCCTCTTCTGGCTGTGCCGGGTGGAGATTATAACAGAACATGGCCAAGATGTTCAAATGTTCATAAATGACCAGCATGGTCAAATAATAATAATCACAGTAGTTGTCGATGGTGCAGCAAGTCAGCACCTTGGGAGTAAATGTCAGTTGGCTTTTCATAGCCGATCATTCAGAGTATCTCTACCACTCCTGCAGTCTCTAGAGAGCTGAAAACAGCAGGTCTGGGACAGGTAGCACGTCCGGTGAACAGGTCAGGGTTCCATAGCCGCAAGCAGAACAGTTGAAACTGGAGCAGCAGCACGGCCAGGTGGACTGGGGACAGCAAGGAGTCATCATGCCAGGTAGTCCTGAGGCATGGTCCTATGGCTCATGTCGTCTGAGAGAGAGAAAGAAAGAGAGAGAGAATTAGAGAGAGCATATTTAAATTCACACAGGACACCAGATAAGACAGGAGAAGTACTCCAGATATAACCAACTGACATGTCTGATTCAGACAGAGGAGATCAAAATAGAGCCACGTAGCATATATATATATATATATACAAACTATATATATATATATATATATATATATACACAGTTGAAGTCTGAAGTTTACATACACCTTAGCCAAATACATTTAAGCTTAGTTTTTCACAATTCCTGACATTTAATCTGGTTCATCCTTGGGAGCAATTTCCAAATGCCTGAAGGTACCACGGTCATCTGTACAAACAATAGTACGCAAGAATAAACACCATGGGACCAGGCAGCCGTCATACCGCTCAGGAAGGAGACACCTTCTGTCTCTGTCTGTGAAGATGCTGGAGGAAACAGGTACAAAAATATCTATATCCACAATTAAACGAGTCCTATATCAACATAACCTGAAAGGCCGCTCAGAAGGTAAGAAGCCACTGCTCCAAAACCGGCATAAAAAAGCAGACTACGTTTTACAACTGCACATGGTGACAAAGATCATACTTTTTTGAGAAATGTCCTCTGGTCTGATGAAACAAAAATAGAACTATTTGGCCATAATGACCATCGTTATGTTTGAAAGATAAAGGGGGAGGCTTGCAATCCGAAGAACACCATCCCAACCGTGAAGCACGGGGATGGCAGTATTGTGTTGTAGGGGTGCTTTGCTGCAGGAGGGACTGGTGCACTTCACAAAATAGATGGCATCATGAGGGAAGGAAAATTATGTGGATATATTGAAGCAACATCTCAAGACATCAGTCAGGAAGTTAAAGCTTGGTCGCAAATGGGTCTCCCAAATGGACAATGACTCCAAGCATGCTTCCAAAGTTGTGGAACAATGGCTTAAGGACAACAAAGTCAAGGTATTGGAGTGGCCATCACCAAGCCCTGACCTCAACCCTATAGAAAATTTGTGGGCAGAACTGAAAAAGTGTGTTCGAGCAAGGAGGCCTACAAACCTGATTCAGTTGCACCAGCTCTGTCAGGAGGAATGGGCCAAAATTCTCCCAACCTATTGTGGGAAGCTTGTGGAAGGCTACCTGAAACATTTGACCCACGTTAAACAATTTAAAGGCAATGCTACCAAATACTAATTGGGTGTATGTAAACTTCTGACCCACTGGGAATGTGATGAAAGAAATAAAAGCTGAAATAAATCATTCTCTCTACTATTATTCTGACATTTCACATTCTTAAAATGAAGTGGTGATCCTAACTGACCTAAAACAGGGCATTTTTACTCAGATTAAATGTCAGAAATTGTGAAAAACTGAGTTTAAATGTATTTGGCTAAACTGTATGTAAACTTCCAACTTCAACTGTGTATATGTATGTAAACTATATATATATATATATATCTATATAGCAGGACCCTGGTTCCCTGGCTGAACTTTTGGCTTGTGGGAACTTTTTGCCCAGTGGAGCGGCAACTGACTTTGTACTGCGCTCTGGTCAGTGGATGCGGTGTGTGTGTGTGTAGGGGAGTGTTAATGTGTGTGTAGGGGAGTGTTAATGTGTGTGTAGGGGAGTGTTAATGTGTGTGTAGGGGAGTGTTAATGTGTGTGTAGGGGAGTGTTAATGTGTGTGTGTAGGGGAGTGTTAATGTGTGTGTAGGGAAGTGTTAATGTGTGTGTAGGGGAGTGTTAATGTGTGTGTAGGGGAGTGCTAATGTGTGTGTGTAGGGGAGTGTTAATGTGTGTGTAGGGGAGTGTTAATGTGTGTGTAGGGGAGTGTTAATGTGTGTGTAGGGGAGTGTTAATGTGTGTGTAGGGGAGTGTTAATGTGTGTGTAGGGGAGTGTTAATGTGTGTGTGTGTGTGTGTAGGGGAGTGTTAATGTGTGTGTGTAGGGGAGTGTTAATGTGTGTGTAGGGGAGTGTTAATGTGTGTGTAGGGGAGTGTTAATGTGTGTGTAGGAGAGTGTTAATGTGTGTGTGTAGGGGAGTGTTAATGTGTGTGTAGGGGAGTGTTAATGTGTGTGTGTGTAGGGGAGTGTTAATGTGTGTGTAGGGGAGTGTTAATGTGTGTGTAGGGGAGTGCTAATGTGTGTGTGTAGGGGAGTGTTAATGTGTGTGTAGGGGAGTGTTAATGTGTGTGTAGGGGAGTGTTAATGTGTGTGTGTAGGGGAGTGTTAATGTGTGTGTAGGGAAGTGTTAATGTGTGTGTAGGGGAGTGTTAATGTGTGTGTGTAGGGGAGTGTTAATGTGTGTGTAGGGGAGTGTTAATGTGTGTGTAGGGGAGTGTTAATGTGTGTGTAGGGGAGTGTTAATGTGTGTGTAGGGGAGTGTTAATGTGTGTGTAGGGGAGTGTTAATGTGTGTGTAGGGGAGTGCTAATGTGTGTGTGTAGGGGAGTGTTAATGTGTGTGTAGGGGAGTGTTAATGTGTGTGTAGGGGAGTGTTAATGTGTGTGTAGGGGAGTGTTAATGTGTGTGTAGGGGAGTGTTAATGTGTGTGTAGGGGAGTGTTAATGTGTGTGTAGGGGAGTGTTAATGTGTGTGTGTGTGTGTGTGTAGGGGAGTGTTAATGTGTGTGTTTAGGGGAGTGTTAATGTGTGTGTGTAGGGGAGTGTTAATGTGTGTGTGTAGGGGAGTGTTAATGTGTGTGTTTGTGTGTAGGGGAGTGTTAATGTGTGTGTGTGTAGGGGAGTGTTAATGTGTGTGTGTGTGTAGGGGAGTGTTAATGTGTGTGTGTGTAGGGGAGTGTTAATGTGTGTGTGTGTAGGGGAGTGTTAATGTGTGTGTAGGGGAGTGTTAATGTGTGTGTAGGGGAGTGTTAATGTGTGTGTGTAGGGGAGTGTTAATGTGTGTGTAGGGAAGTGTTAATGTGTGTGTAGGGGAGTGTTAATGTGTGTGTAGGGGAGTGTTAATGTGTGTGTAGGGGAGTGTTAATGTGTGTGTAGGGGAGTGTTAATGTGTGTGTGTAGGGGAGTGTTAATGTGTGTGTAGGGAAGTGTTAATGTGTGTGTAGGGGAGTGTTAATGTGTGTGTGTAGGGGAGTGTTAATGTGTGTGTAGGGAAGTGTTAATGTGTGTGTAGGGGAGTGTTAATGTGTGTGTAGGGGAGTGCTAATGTGTGTGTGTAGGGGAGTGTTAATGTGTGTGTAGGGGAGTGTTAATGTGTGTGTAGGGGAGTGTTAATGTGTGTGTAGGGGAGTGTTAATGTGTGTGTAGGGGAGTGTTAATGTTTGTGTGTAGGGGAGTGTTAATGTGTGTGTAGGGGAGTGTTAATGTGTGTGTGTGTGTGTGTAGGGGAGTGTTAATGTGTGTGTGTAGGGGAGTGTTAATGTGTGTGTAGGGGAGTGTTAATGTGTGTGTAGGGGAGTGTTAATGTGTGTGTAGGGGAGTGTTAATGTGTGTGTAGGGGAGTGCTAATGTGTGTGTGTAGGGGAGTGTTAATGTGTGTGTAGGGGAGTGTTAATGTGTGTGTAGGGGAGTGTTAATGTGTGTGTAGGGGAGTGTTAATGTGTGTGTAGGGGAGTGTTAATGTGTGTGTAGGGGAGTGTTAATGTGTGTGTGTGTGTGTGTAGGGGAGTGTTAATGTGTGTGTGTAGGGGAGTGTTAATGTGTGTGTAGGGGAGTGTTAATGTGTGTGTAGGGGAGTGTTAATGTGTGTGTAGGAGAGTGTTAATGTGTGTGTGTAGGGGAGTGTTAATGTGTGTGTAGGGGAGTGTTAATGTGTGTGTGTGTAGGGGAGTGTTAATGTGTGTGTAGGGGAGTGTTAATGTGTGTGTAGGGGAGTGCTAATGTGTGTGTGTAGGGGAGTGTTAATGTGTGTGTAGGGGAGTGTTAATGTGTGTGTAGGGGAGTGTTAATGTGTGTGTGTAGGGGAGTGTTAATGTGTGTGTAGGGAAGTGTTAATGTGTGTGTAGGGGAGTGTTAATGTGTGTGTGTAGGGGAGTGTTAATGTGTGTGTAGGGGAGTGTTAATGTGTGTGTAGGGGAGTGTTAATGTGTGTGTAGGGGAGTGTTAATGTGTGTGTAGGGGAGTGTTAATGTGTGTGTAGGGGAGTGCTAATGTGTGTGTGTAGGGGAGTGTTAATGTGTGTGTAGGGGAGTGTTAATGTGTGTGTAGGGGAGTGTTAATGTGTGTGTAGGGGAGTGTTAATGTGTGTGTAGGGGAGTGTTAATGTGTGTGTAGGGGAGTGTTAATGTGTGTGTAGGGGAGTGTTAATGTGTGTGTGTGTGTGTGTGTAGGGGAGTGTTAATGTGTGTGTGTAGGGGAGTGTTAATGTGTGTGTGTAGGGGAGTGTTAATGTGTGTGTGTAGGGGAGTGTTAATGTGTGTGTGTGTGTAGGGGAGTGTTAATGTGTGTGTGTGTAGGGGAGTGTTAATGTGTGTGTGTGTGTAGGGGAGTGTTAATGTGTGTGTGTGTAGGGGAGTGTTAATGTGTGTGTGTGTAGGGGAGTGTTAATGTGTGTGTAGGGGAGTGTTAATGTGTGTGTAGGGGAGTGTTAATGTGTGTGTGTAGGGGAGTGTTAATGTGTGTGTAGGGAAGTGTTAATGTGTGTGTAGGGGAGTGTTAATGTGTGTGTAGGGGAGTGTTAATGTGTGTGTAGGGGAGTGTTAATGTGTGTGTAGGGGAGTGTTAATGTGTGTGTGTAGGGGAGTGTTAATGTGTGTGTAGGGAAGTGTTAATGTGTGTGTAGGGGAGTGTTAATGTGTGTGTGTAGGGGAGTGTTAATGTGTGTGTAGGGAAGTGTTAATGTGTGTGTAGGGGAGTGTTAATGTGTGTGTAGGGGAGTGCTAATGTGTGTGTGTAGGGGAGTGTTAATGTGTGTGTAGGGGAGTGTTAATGTGTGTGTAGGGGAGTGTTAATGTGTGTGTAGGGGAGTGTTAATGTGTGTGTAGGGGAGTGTTAATGTGTGTGTGTAGGGGAGTGTTAATGTGTGTGTAGGGGAGTGTTAATGTGTGTGTGTGTGTGTGTAGGGGAGTGTTAATGTGTGTGTGTAGGGGAGTGTTAATGTGTGTGTAGGGGAGTGTTAATGTGTGTGTAGGGGAGTGTTAATGTGTGTGTAGGGGAGTGTTAATGTGTGTGTAGGGGAGTGTTATTGTGTGTGTGTAGGGGAGTGTTAATGTGTGTGTGTAGGGGAGTGTTAATGTGTGTGTGTAGGGGAGTGTTAATGTGTGTGTAGGGGAGTGTTAATGTGTGTGTAGGGGAGTGTTAATGTGTGTGTAGGGGAGTTTTAATGTGTGTGTAGGGGAGTGTTAATGTGTGTGTAGGGGAGTGTTAATGTGTGTGTAGGGGAGTGTTAATGTGTGTGTGTAGGGGAGTGTTAATGTGTGTGTGTAGGGGAGTGTTAATGTGTGTGTGTAGGGGAGTGTTAATGTGTGTGTGTAGGGGAGTGTTAATGTGTGTGTGTGTGTAGGGGAGTGTTAATGTGTGTGTGTGTAGGGGAGTGTTAATGTGTGTGTGTGTGTGTAGGGGAGTGTTAATGTGTGTGTGTGTAGGGGAGTGTTAATGTGTGTGTGTGTAGGGGAGTGTTAATGTGTGTGTAGGGGAGTGTTAATGTGTGTGTAGGGGAGTGTTAATGTGTGTGTGTAGGGGAGTGTTAATGTGTGTGTAGGGGAGTGTTAATGTGTGTGTAGGGGAGTGTTAACGTGTGTGTAGGGGAGTGTTAATGTGTGTGTAGGGGAGTGTTAATGTGTGTGTCTCTGGGGCTGTGTGCTGCACAGGAGCTGCTGAGCCGGACCTCGTTGGAGACCCAGAAACTAGATCTGATGGATGAGGTTTCCTACCTGAAACTGAAGCTGGTCGGCATGGACGAGGAACAGAACCACAACGGCAGCAGCAAGGACCAGCAGAACAAAGCTGAGGTACAGTACTATAGTGCAGGCTGGCATGATTGGAGAGAATCACACACTGGGCTGGTTAACCATAAAACATAACTTAAACTTGACTTAAACTGAAAATGAAAAGCACCCCAAAAGCACTCCACTCAGGGCTTTGTATAGTGGCACCATTAACCCACAGCTGTTAGCAAGAGTCCCACAAAGCCTTATATAGTGAGCCAACTTAGTATGTTTTCTAGTTCGAACAGTACTGGAATGCCAAGTGAAAAATAACATAATTCCATCAGTAGCGAGTGTGGTCTCAGTGTGGTCTCAGTGTGGTCTCAGTGGGGTCTCAGTGTGGTCTCAGTGTGGTCTCAGTGTGGTCTCAGTGGGGTCTCAGTGGGGTCTTTCAGTGTGGTCTCAGTGTGGTCTCTCAGTGTGGTCTCAGTGTGGTCTCAGTGTGGTCTCAGTGCGGTCTCAGTGTGGTCTCAGTGGGGTCTCAGTGGGGTCTCAGTGGGGTCTCAGTGGGGTCTCAGTGGGGTCTTTCAGTGTGGTCTCAGTGTGGTCTCTCAGTGGGGTCTCAGTGTGGTCTCAGTGTGGTCTCAGTGTGGTCTCAGTGGGGTCTCAGTGTGGTCTCAGTGGGGTCTTTCAGTGCCTTTACCAGCTTCATGACCCACCTGTTGTTCTTTTTGAGGCTGGCTAGGTAGAAACCACATGTGGAATGTTTATTTGATGTTGCACAGACCACAATGTGCTCTAATGTGTCAGCAGGCCTATGTAGAGCTATCAGATACTTCAGGAGAAACATGGACTTGGCATGAAGAAAATGATATCTCTATAACCTTGAGAATAGCAATTCACAAGAAGCCTCACTTTCAGTCTTAGAAGAGTCACATGGCCGGAGAAAAAATACTACAGGAGTAGTGAATGAAGGATTTAAGTTAAAATGGCATAAACATGTAGGTCTGTAGGTTCACTTTGACACATTTATATGACCGCTCCAAACCTATAGGTTTATAGTAAAGAGAAACAGGGGATCTCCAGAGCCTGGGACACCCCAGCGGGACACCCCAAGAAGATCAAACACTCCCCCCAGACAAGCTGTAAAGTTCCCCTCACAGGAGCACCTCCTCTGTAGGTCTGTCAAAGCCCTGGTCATCCACTGACTGGTCACCATTTTATAACTTCATTAGGAACTGCCATGACCAGACCACCAGCTCTCAGTGTATTTCTGCTCCAGTGTATTGGGCTAATATTGGACATATGTCTTCCAGTTACTGTGAACAGTTGCAATAATATTAGAAGTACAATTGTAACTGTTCACAGTAACTGAAAGACGTATGTCCATTATAAGAGCTTATACAACTGTTTGATTGCTGATATTAGTTCATCATATTAGTTCTTCTGACTGTATCCAGAGCTAAGTCAGACACGTCCATGTGCTTGCTGGATTCCACCTAATGCTATGTGTTGCGTCATCCCTCTGGAGAAGGGTTAGGCACGACCACATGCAGTCAGTTCAACTCCAATAACCTGATCAACTACTCCAAACACCCCAGTCCAGTTCACCAGCAACAGCACTTCCGCCTCGCCTCTCCTCAATGAGCCTGTTGTGCTGCTTTCTTCAGTGTATTACACCCAGCTGCTCTCAAATGGGACTGAAGCATGCCAATGTAAGACCTTGAAAAAGAGGGGAGGAGAGTCAGACTTTTTCTGTGACGTTGGCAGTGTTTTATCTCTCTGTATGTCTCTGTCTGTCTGTCACCACAGCCTCAGCCCAGTAACAACCCCCAGTCTGTCTGTCACCACAGCCTCAGCCCAGTAACAACCCCCAGTCTGTCTGTCACCACAGCCTCAGCCCTGTAACAACCCCCAGTCTGTCTGTCACCACAGCCTCAGCCCTGTAACAACCCCCAGTCTGTCTGTCACCACAGCCTCAGCCCAGTAACAACCCCCAGTCTGTCTGTCACCACAGCCTCAGCCCTGTAACAACCCCCAGTCTGTCTGTCACCACAGCCTCAGCCCTGTAACAACCCCTAGTCTGTCTGTCACCACAGCCTCAGCCCAGTAACAACCCCCAGTCTGTCTGTCACCACAGCCTCAGCCCAGTAACAACCCCCAGTCTGTCTGTCACCACAGCCTCAGCCCAGTAACAACCCCCAGTCTGTCTGTCACCACAGCCTCAGCCCAGTAACAACCCCCAGTCTGTCTGTCACCACAGCCTCAGCCCTGTAACAATCCCCAGTCTGTCTGTCACCACAGCCTCAGCCCAGTAACAACCCCCAGTCTGTCTGTCACCACAGCCTCAGCCCTGTAACAACCCCCAGGCTGCCTGTCACCACAGCCTCAGCCCTGTAACAACCCCCAGTCTGTCTGTCACCACAGCCTCAGCCCAGTAACAACCCCCAGTCTGTCTGTCACCACAGCCTCAGCCCTGTAACAACCCCCAGGCTGCCTGTCACCACAGCCTCAGCCCAGTAACAACCCCCAGTCTGTCTGTCACCACAGCCTCAGCCCAGTAACAACCCCCAGTCTGTCTGTCACCACAGCCTCAGCCCTGTAACAACCCCCAGTCTGTCTGTCACCACAGCCTCAGCCCAGTAACAACCCCCAGTCTGTCTGTCACCACAGCCTCAGCCCAGTAACAACCCCCAGTCTATCTGTCACCACAGCCTCAGCCCTGTAACAACCCCCAGTCTGTCTGTCACCACAGCCTCAGCCCTGTAACAACCCCCAGTCTGTCTGTCACCACAGCCTCAGCCCAGTAACAACCCCCAGTCTGTCTGTCACCACAGCCTCAGCCCTGTAACAACCCCCAGTCTGTCTGTCACCACAGCCTCAGCCCAGTAACAACCCCCAGTCTGTCTGTCACCACAGCCTCAGCCCAGTAACAACCCCCAGGCTGTCTGTCACCACAGCCTCAGCCCTGTAACAACCCCCAGTCTGTCTGTCACCACAGCCTCAGCCCTGTAACAACCCCCAGTCTGTCTGTCACCACAGCCTCAGCCCAGTAACAACCCCCAGTCTGTCTGTCACCACAGCCTCAGCCCTGTAACAACCCCCAGTCTGTCTGTCACCACAGCCTCAGCCCTGTAACAACCCCTAGTCTGTCACCACAGCCTCAGCCCAGTAACAACCCCCAGTCTGTCTGTCACCACAGCCTCAGCCCAGTAACAACCCCCAGTCTGTCTGTCACCACAGCCTCAGCCCTGTAACAATCCCCAGTCTGTCTGTCACCACAGCCTCAGCCCAGTAACAACCCCCAGTCTGTCTGTCACCACAGCCTCAGCCCTGTAACAATCCCCAGTCTGTCTGTCACCACAGCCTCAGCCCAGTAACAACCCCCAGTCTGTCTGTCACCACAGCCTCAGCCCTGTAACAACCCCCAGTCTGTCTGTCACCACAGCCTCAGCCCTGTAACAATCCCCAGTCTGTCTGTCACCACAGCCTCAGCCCTGTAACAACCCCTAGTCTGTCTGTCACCAGAGCTTAGCCCAGTAACAACCCCCAGTCTGTCTGTCACCACAGCCTCAGCCCTGTAACAACCCCCAGTCTGTCTGTCACCACAGCCTCAGCCCTGTAACAACCCCCAGTCTGTCTGTCACCACAGCCTCAGCCCTGTAACAACCCCCAGTCTGTCTGTCACCACAGCCCAGTAACAACCCCCAGTCTGTCTGTCACCACAGCCTCAGCCCTGTAACAACCCCCAGTCTGTCTGTCACCACAGCCTCAGCCCAGTAACAACCCCCAGTCTGTCTGTCACCACAGCCTCAGCCCTGTAACAACCCCCAGGCTGCCTGTCACCAGAGGATTTGGCCTTGTGTTAAATGAACATGATTTAGTGTTGTGGATGTCCGCTGAGGCCCAGGGAACCCAAACTCCCCGGCTGCCCCAAAAGGTGATTTAGAGTCTGATAAGCAGGGCTGGAAATTACCAGAGACACAGAATCTCGGCGAGGCCTGAACTAGAGCCGCTGACAGACAGTGGGGCAGATGAGAAATGGCAGCGTGCAGACGTGCAGGCTGTGTTCCAGACATTCTGGTGAGCGCAAAAATACGCTGGAGACATTTGCACAGCAGATCGGACGTGAGTGGCACATCGATGTGAAATTAAATCGCTATCTGATTCAGAATCTTGCCATAACATGAGCAAATCTCTGTAACTGTTGGTAACAGAGACATTATGCAGAGTTGTCTTGGGGACAGAATATCAAGTGTATTGACAGAGAGGGAAGCTTGTGGGTTTACCATGTAATGTACACAGACTGTCGTGTCATGTGTCTCTGACCTCGTCCCATAAATCCATGATATCCGGGTGGAGTGCTGTTATTGTGAAGTGGAAACGTCTAGGAGCAACAATGGCTCAGCCACGAAGTGAAAATCGTCTGTCCTCTGTTGCAACACTCACTACCGAGTTACAAATGGCCTCTGGAACCAACGTCAACACAATAACTGTTCGTTGGGAGCTTTGGTTTCAATGGACGAGCAGCCGCACACAAGCCTGAGATCACCATACGCAATGCCAAGCACTGCCTGGATTGGTGTAAAGCTTGCCGCCATTGGGCTCTGGAGCTGTGGAAATGCGTTCTCTGGAGTGATGATTCACGCCTCACCATCTGACAGTCCGACGGACGAATCTGGGTTTGGCGGATGCCAGGAGAACGCTGCCCAAAGGCATAGTGTCAACTGTAAAGTTTGGTGGAGGAGGAATAATGGTCTGGGGTGTTTTTCATGGTCCGGGCTAGGTCCCTTAGTTCCAGGGAAGGGAAATCTTAACGCCACAGTATACAATGACATTCTAGACGATTCTGTGCCTCCAACTTTGTGGCAGCAGTTTGGGGAAGGCCATTTCCTCTATTGGCATGACTATGCCCCCATGCACAAAGCAAGGTCCATACAAAAATGGTTTGTCGAGTAGGTGTCGACTGGGTGGTCCCACACCGATTGTGAGCCAGGCCTAGTCACCCAATATCAGTGCCTGACCTCACTAATTCTATTGTGGCTGAATTGAAGCTATTCCCCGCATCAATGTTCCAACATCTAGTGGAAAGCCTTCCCAGAAGAGTGGAGGCTGTTATAGCAGCAAAGGGGGACCAACTCCATATTAATGCACATCATTTTGGAATGAGATGTTTGACGAGCAGGTGTCCACATACTTTTGGTCATGTAGTGTATATATACTGCATTTATACAATGTATATATACAGTACCAGTCAGAGTTTGGATACACCTACACATTCAGACATTTTTCTTTATTTTTACTAAAACTATGAAATAACACATGGATTCATACAGTAACCAAAAAAGTGTTAAACAAATCCAAATATATTTTAGATTTTAGATTCTTCAAAAGGACCACCCTTTGCCTTGATGACAGCTTTGCACACTCTTGGCATTCTCTCAACCACCTTCACCTGTAATGCTTTTCCAGCAGTCTTGAACGAGTTCCCACATATGCTGAGCACTTGTTGGCTGCTTTTCCTTCACTCTGCAGTCCAACTCATCCCAAACCATCTCAATTGGGTTGAGGTCGGTGGAGGCCAGGTCATCTGATGCAGCACTCCATCACTCTCTTTCTTGGTCAAATAGCCCTTACACAGCCTGGAGGTGTGTTGGGTCATTATCCTTTTGAAAAACAAATGATAGTCCCACTAAGCGCAAACCAGATGGGATGGTGTATCACTGCAGAATGCTGTGGTAGCCATGCTGGTTAAGTGTGCCTTGAATTCTAAATTAATCACAGACTGTGTCACCAGAAAAGCACCATCACACCTCCTCCTCCATGCTTCACGGTGGGAACCACACATGCTGAGATCATCCGTTCACCTAGTCTGCATCTCACAAAGACACGGCGGTTGGAACCAAAAATCTAAAATTTGGATTCATCAGACCAAAGGACAGATTTCCACCAGTCTAATGTCCATTGCTCGTGTTTCTTGCCCCAAGCAAGTCTCTTCTTATTATTGGTGTCCTTTAGTAGTGGTTTCTTTGCAGCAATTCGACCATGAAGGCCTGATTAATGCAGTCTCCTCTGAACATCCTCAGATGTTGAGATGTGTCTGTTACTTGAACTCTGTGAAGCATTTATTTGGGCCGCAATCTGAGATGCAGTTAACTCTAATGAACTTATTCTCTGCAGCAGAGGTAACTCTGGGTCTTCCTTTCCTGTGACAGTCCTCATGAGAGACAGTTTCATCATAGTGCTTGATAGTTTTTGCAACTGCACTTTTAGAAACTTTCAAAGTTCTTGAAATTTTGCGTATTGACTGACCTTCATGTCTTAAAGTAATGATAGACTATCGTTTCTCTTTGCTTATTTGAGCTATTCTTGCCATAATATGGACTTGGTCTTTTGCCAAATAGTGCTATCTTCTGTATACCACCCCCTACCTTGTCACAACACAACTGATTGGCTCAAACGCATTAAGAAGGAAAGAAATTCCACAAATGTACTTTTAACACGGCACACCTGTTAATTGAAATGCATTCCAGGTGACTACCTCATGAAGCTGGTTGAGAGAATGCCAAGAGTGTGCAAAGCTGTCATCAAGGCAAAGGGTGGCTACTTTGAAGAATCTCAAATATAAAATACATTTCATTTTTGTTTAACACTTTTTTGGTTACTAAATTATTCCATATGTGTTATTTCATTGTTTCGATGTCTTCGCTATTATTCTACGATGTAGAAAATAGTAAAACTAAAGAAAAACCCTTGAATGAGTAGGTGTGTCCAAACTTTTGACTGGTACTGTATATACTGTACATCTTATTTTAATGTAATTGTTTTACGAATATAAAAACAAAATACCCACAGCAGTGCATATCATTTGGAACCTTTTTATTATTATTATTTTTCCTTTTTCTGTTTTGTATTTTCTTCTCCCTCTCTCAGTGTGTGGTAAATCTGATAAGCGAGCTCCAGGAGCAGATGTGTAGGTTTCAGGAAGAGATCCACACCCGCATCATGGAGAAACGGGCCATGGAGGCCCAGGGGGAGAGTGGTGCCCGCGAGGCCCACGACCAGAGCCCTGACGTGGGCTTGGGTGGCTCTGACGTGGAGGAGTTTTGCTGTCGCTGTGGAGGACAGAATGTAGGCAGTACCCATGGACACGCTACCCCCCCTCTCTTGACTACCGTCCTCCCTACCCCTCTAGATTCCTCTACTGGGTCTAGTACTTAACGCTTCTCTTTACAGTGACCGAAGTCTCTACCTCTACTACTACAATGTGTGTGAATCCTGTGGTTTTTAGTGTACTGTTTTCCTCCATATACGGGTGGGGTTTTTAGTTTTTTGGGGGGGGTGTAGATCAGCTTTAATATTGCAGATAAATTGTGGCTTCCATCAATGTAATTGTCTGCATCATTTACAATCCCCCATTTTTTTTGTGTAAATATATATATATATAAAATATCTGAGTGTTGTCTCAAACTCATTGTAAGTGGTGTGGTGTGTTTGCATGACCGTGGTTCACCTTATTAATGCAATCAAGTTTTACTGGTCACTGTGTCCAAATACTGGGCTTGGTTGATGGCTTATGCTCATACCCTATCTCTAAATGTGAGATAAATTCAAATTTATCTACTTTAGTCACTTTTTCAATGTTCAAGTTTTTTATGATTTGATGAAATTATCCAAGAAACATTATATCCTTGTGCCAGTTTGTTTTAATATTCAGCCTTGACATAACTTTTTTGAAGGGAGCTAATGGATGCTGAAACAAACCGGCAACCAGACTGGCTAACTGACTGGTAATGTCCATAAACATTGTTCCTTTTGAGGAGCCTGAGCCATCACTACTGAGTACAGCATAGGGCAGGGGTATTCAACTCTTACCCTACGAGGTCCGGAGCCTGCTGGTTTTCTGTTCTATCTAATAACTAATTGCGCCCACCTGGTGTCCCAGGTCTAAGTTCCTGATTAGAGGGGAACAATAAAAAAAGCAGTGCAACTGGCTTCGAGGTCCAGAGTTGAGTTTGACGGGTATAGGGGCTGACTGACTGGTCACGTGTTAAAAGGGTCATCTGTTGCCTTCCTGGGATGTGGAGCTTTATATGTATTAACTGCACAGTGTTCTGTCTGTTAAGGGATCAAATTACGTGGGTCAACATATGAAAACTTCCCTTCTACTTTTTGGTGTAACATGTTCATTTATAAACTGAGAGAACAATGTTTGTATCCAACACTGGTTTCTGACTGGATAAGTTGGTGTTTTCGTGCGGAAGGCACAGTGAAGAGCATGGTGTTTTTGGTTTGGAGATTTTGCATCAAAGGGACACAGTTATTTTCAATTAAAACGTTACAACATGTTCTGTGTTATTGACAGGGCTTACTGCAAGAACTCAGGCTCCTCAAGAGTAAAGTGGATGTGCTGGAGGGGGAGAAATCGCAGTATGAGAGAAAACTAAAGGCCACGAAGGTAAAAAATATATATATATCAGGAAAAAATCTTGTTATAACTTTTGCTTTCTGTCACAGTTTTGCTTTACAGTTGTTTATCTGTCAGTTTAGTTTATTCACATGGCACTTTAAGGTGACACCCACTTTAGTTGGTTTTCTGGCAAATTGATATTCCTATTTCATTTGAAAACATAATTGCCTCAATTTTACTTTGTTGCCCTTGGCAACTCCAATTTTGGAGGTAAACTTTGTTCCTATCTTCCAGCTTACTTTCCACCCATTCTGGCTCTCTCTCCCTCTAGCTCTCTATCTCTTACTCTCTCCATGTGTGTTACCAGTCGCTCATGACCAAGCTCTCTAGCCTGAAGGTCACTGTAGAGCACACTCAGGTGGAGAAGCAGCACTGGGAGGAGCGATGGCGGACCGCTCAGGTGCCTCTTCTTCCTCACCCTAATCCCTCTTTCATGCTGACTACTCCTTCTCCTTCCCCCTCTGCTCCTGATGTTCTCTGCCTCCACCTCACTCTGCAATTGTCCCTCTTCCTCCTCCTCATCCTCCCCTTCTCTTGTTAACACCATGGTTGTGGAATCTCATTCACCCAATCCCTCACAGGTTCAGGTGGTTCTACTGAGATCCTGTGAGTAGAGTTTACTTGGAGTATTGTCATCTGTATGACTAGACAATGTACGGAATCCATATGAGGAACACTGTCCTTCCTCTGACAATGTTCCTCATATGGATTCCATACCCATTTCTATTTTTAGTTAAATAATGGGGAATTATACTGACCAAAAATATAAACACAACATGCAACAATTGCAACGATTTTATGAGTTACAGTTCACATAAGGAAATCAATCAATTTCAATAAATTAATTAGGGCCTAATCTATGGATTTCACATGACGAGGCAGGGGCGCAACCATGGGTGGGAGTGCATAGGCCCACCCACTTGAGAGCCAGACCCACCCACTGGGTAGACAGGCCCAGCTAATCAGAAGGAGTTTTTCCCCACAAAAGGGCTTTATTACAGACAGAAATACTCCTCAGTTTCATCAACTGTCCGGGTGGCTGGTCTCAGACGATGTGGTGAAGAAGCCGGATGTGGAGGTCCTGGGCTGACGTGGTTACACGTTTTTTACATTTACATTTTAGTCATTTAGCAGACGCTCTTATCCAGAGCGACTTACAGTAGAGTGCATGCATTTTTATTACATTTTACATACTGAGACAAGGATATCCCTACCGGCCAAACCCTCCCTAACCCGGACGACGCTATGCCAATTGTGCGTCGCCCCACGGACCTCCCGGTTGCGGCCGGCTGCGACAGAGCCTGGGCGCGAACCCAGAGACTCTGGTGGCGCAGCTAGCACTGCGATGCAGTGCCCTAGACCACTGCGCTACCCGGGAGTGGCGCAGTGATTCTGATCACTGTTTTACACGTGATCTGCAGTTGTGAGACCAGTTTGATGTGCTGCCAAATTCTGGTGGCCTATGGGAGAGAAATTAACATTCAATTCTCTGGCAACAGCTCTGGTGGATATTCCTGCAGTCAGCATGCCAATTGCACACTCCCTCAACTTGAGACATCTGTGGCATTGTGTTGTGTGACAAAACTGCACATTTTAGAATGTCCTTTTATTGTCCCTAGCACAATGTCCACCTGTGTAAGGATCATGCTGTTTCATCAGGTTCTTGATATGCCACACCTGTCAGGGGAATGTATTGTTTTAGCAAAGGAGAAATGCTTACTAAAAGGGATGAAAATTTGTGCACAAAATTTGAGAGAAATAAGCTTTTTGGTGCGTATGGAACATTTCTGGGATCTTTTATTTCAGCTCATGAAACATGGGACCAATACTTTACATGTTGCGTTTATATGTTTGTTCAGTGTATATATATATACACTGCTCAAAAAAATAAAGGGAACACTTAAACAACACAATGTAACTCCAAGTCAATCACACTTCTGTGAAATCAAACTGTCCACTTAGGAAGCAACACTGATTGACAATAAATTTCACATGCTGTTGTGCAAATGGGATAGACAAAAGGTGGAAATTATAGGCAATTAGCAAGACACCCCCCAAAACAGGAGTGATTCTGCAGGTGGTGACCACAGACCACTTCTCAGTTCCTATGCTTCCTGGCTGATGTTTTGGTCACTTTTGAATGCTGGCGGTGCTCTCACTCTAGTGGTAGCATGAGACGGAGTCTACAACCCACACAAGTGGCTCAGGTAGTGCAGTTCATCCAGGATGGCACATCAATGCGAACTGTGGCAAAAAGGTTTGCTGTGTCTGTCAGCGTAGTGCCCAGAGCATGGAGGCCCTACCAGGAGACAGGCCAGTACATCAGGAGACGTGGAGGAGGCCGTAGGAGGGCAACAACCCAGCAGCAGGACCGGTACCTCCGCCTTAGTGCAAGGAGGTGCACTGCCAGAGCCCTGCAAAATGACCTCCAGCAGGCCACAAATGTGCATGTGTCAGCATATGGTCTCACAAGGGGTCTGAGGATCTCATCTCGGTACCTAATGGCAGTCAGGCTACCTCTGGCGAGCACATGGAGGGCTGTGCGGCCCCACAAAGAAATGCCACCCCACACCATGACTGACCCATCGCCAAACCGGTCATGCTGGAGGATGTTGCAGGCAGCAGAACGTTCTCCACGGCGTCTCCAGACTCTGTCACGTCTGTCACATGTGCTCATGTGCTCAGTGTGAACCTGCTTTCATCTGTGAAGAGCACAGGGCGCCAGTGGCGATATTGCCAATCTTGGTGTTCTCTGGCAAATGCCAAACGTCCTGCACGGTGTTGGGCTGTAAGCACAACCCCCAACTGTGGACGTCGGGCCCTCATACCACCCTCATGGAGTCTGTTTCTGACCGTTTGAGCAGACACATGCACATTTGTGGCCTGCTGGAGGTCATTTTGCAGGGCGCTGGCAGTGCACCTCCTTGCACAAAGGCGGAGGTAGCGGTCCTGCTGCTGGGTTGTTTCCCTCCTACGGCCTCCTCCACGTCTCCTGATGTACTGGCCTGTCTCCTGGTAGCGCCTGCATGCTCTGGACACTACGCTGACAGACACAGCAAACCTTTTTGCCACAGTTCGCATTGATGTGCCATCCTGGATGAACTGCACTACCTGAGCCACTTGTGTGGGTTGTAGACTCCGTCTCATGCTACCACTAGAGTGAGAGCACCGCCAGCATTCAAAAGTGACCAAAACATCAGCCAGGAAGCATAGGAACTGAGAAGTGGTCTGTGGTCACCACCTGCAGAATCACTCCTGTTTTGGGGGGTGTCTTGCTAATTGCCTATAATTTCCACCTTTTGTCTATTCCATTTGCACAACAGCATGTGAAATTTATTGTCAATCAGTGTTGCTTCCTAAGTGGACAATTTGATTTCACAGAAGTGTGATTGACTTGGAGTTACATTGTGTTATTTAAGTGTTCCCTTTATTTTTTTGAGCAGTGTATATAAAATATTCCTCCAAAATAAGAATATGTACATTTGTTTTCTATATCTATGGGGAGAATGAGAAAAAGATAAAAACAAACAAATAGAGAAAAGGGAAAAGCGAGACCAAGCGAACAATGCTTTTGACATTGACTCGATCTGACAGCTCACTCTTACTCCCCCGTCCTCTCCGACCAAGAACTAATAATACAGAACATAGCATGCTCCAATTGCTATCTGTTATTCAATGTACGGGTTCTGCAGAAGTGAGCTGAAGGGGGTTGAGGGGGGGCGATACGTCCATGTCTCAGGCTGCAGACAGACTGCCATGTTTAGAAGATCTATCTATACGCTGTGCTCATCCAGAGGAGACGGCTCACAAGTATTTGTTTGTGTGGGCGTGAATGGTAGATGATCGACTCTGAGACTTCCAACCATTGAGTTCACTGACCAAGTGCATGACCCTCTGTGGTCATTGACTACCACCCACAGGCTTCACGCAGTTAAGCCTGAATGGTCCTAGGCAGGCAGGCAAACAATCACCGTACTGACCTCCATGCTTCCCCATATTTTATTATTGGATTAGTGAGGTTCTCTTTTTAATGTGCATGTAGTCTATTGGGTTTGTACCAGGGGTTGGAACCGGTTCATGGTACAGAACCCAAAAACTGGAAAATAAAACTTTTTTGAGGAACAGAATCAGAACCGGGAACGGAAGTGATCTATACTGTTCCTGAACAGAACTGTTTTAAAAACATGGGAACTGGATAATAACGTTATTTTACGTTCCGTGCATTTTCTTCAGTCTCACAAACTCAAGGCGCCTGTAACGGCTGTCTAATTCCTCCTCCTCGGATGAGGAGAAGGAGTAGGGATCGGACCAAAACGAAGCGTTGTATGCAGACATGAAGATTTATTTAAACAAGGCGAAACACGAAGAACACTTGAATAGATTACAAAATAACAAAACGACGTAGACAGACCTGAACATGAGAACTTACAATAAAACACGAAGAACGCACGAACAGGAACAGACTAACCAAACGAACGAAAACGAAACAGTCCCGTGTGGTGCGACAGACACAGACACAGGAACAATCACCCACCCACAAACAGTGAGAACAGCATACCTTAATATGGTTCTCAATCAGAGGTCTGTGTGGGGCATCTGTCCACGGTGGCGGCTCCGGCTCCGGACGTGGTCCCCACCCCACCATAGTCAAACCCTGCTTCCGTAGCCTCCTCCAAATGGCCACCCTCCAAATTAACCCCACTGGATTAAGGGGCAGCTCCGGACTGAGGGGCAGCTCCGGACTGAGGGGCAGCTCCGGACTGAGGGGCAGCTCCGGACTGAGGGGCAGCTCCGGACTGAGGGGCAGCTCCGGACTGAGGGGCAGCTCCGGACTGAGGGGCTGCTCCGGACTGAGGGGCTGCTCATGGCTGGCTGACGGCTCTGGCTGCTCATGGCTGGCTGGCGGCTCTGGCTGCTCATGGCTGGCTGGCGGCTCTGGCTGCTCATTGCTGGCTGGCGGCTCTGGCTGCTCATGGCTGGCTGGCGGCCCTAGCTGCTCAAGGCTGGCTGGCGGCTCTGGCTGCTCATGGCTGGCTGACGGCTCTCGCTGCTCCTGTCTGGCGGAAGGCTCTGGCTGCTCCTGTCTGGCGGAAGGCTCTGGCTGCTCCTGTCTGGCGGAAGGCTCTAGCGGCTCCTGTCTGGCGGACGGCTCTAGCGGCTCCTGTCTGGCGGACGGCTCTAGCGGCTCCTGTCTGGCAGACGGCTCTGAAGGCTCAGTACAGACGGGCGGCTTTGCAGGCTCAGTACAGACGGGCGGCTTTGAAGGCTCAGTACAGACGGGCGGCTTTGCAGGCTCAGTACAGACGGGCGGCTTTGAAGGCTCAGTACAGACGGGCGGCTTTGAAGGCTCAGTACAGACGGGCGGCTTTGAAGGCTCAGGACAGACGGGCAGTTCAGGCGGCGCTTGGCAGACGGACAGCTCAGACGGCGTTGGGCAGACGGGCAGTTCAGGCGCCGCTGGGCAGACGGCAGACTCTGGCCGGCTGAGGCGCACTGTAGGCCTGGTGCGTGGTGCCGGGACTGGAGGTACCGGGCTAAGGACACGCACCTTCAGGCTAGTGCAGGGAGCAGCAACAGGACGCACAGGACTCTGGAGGTGCACAGGATGCTTGGTGCGTGGTACCGGAACTGGAGGTACTGGGCTGGAGACACGCCCCACAGGGCTAGTGCGTGGAGGAGGAACAGGGCTCTGGAGATGCACAGGAAGCCTGGTGCGTGGTGTAAGCACTGGTGGTACTGGGCTGGGGCGGGGAGTTTGCGCCGGATATACCGGACCATGCAGGCGTACTGGCTCCCTTGAGCACTGAGCCTGCCCAACCTTACCTGGTTGTATGCTCCCCGTAGCCCGACCAGTGCGGGGAGGTGGAATAACCCGCACTGGGCTATGTAGGCGAACCGGGGACACCATGCGTAAGGCTGGTGCCATGTATGCCGGCCCGAGGAGACGCACTGGAGGCCAGATGCGTTGGGCCGGCTTCATGACATCCGGCTCAATACTCAATCTAGCCCTGCCAGTGCGGGGAGGTGGAATAACCCGCACCGGGCTATGCACACGTACAGGAGACACCGTGCGCTCTATCGCATAACACGGTGTCTAAATGAATGACTGCCAAGAATCGTCGACCGGAATTTGCCGGCATCTTACCAGAATCCCGATGCAAATTTACATAAATGTATACAAAATTACCCAGATTTAGTCATTTTAAATATGACTATTATACATTTTATACATAGAAATTATACCCATCCACATAAAAAACATCTTGTGTCAAAGGAAACACCATACACCTGGTGACCGTGTCAGCGTGCATGCACCTAGCCCGCCACAGGAGTCGCTACAGCGCGATAGGACATCCCGGCCGGTCAAACCCTCCCCTAACTCGGACAACGCTGGGACTATTGTGCTCATGGGTCTCCCGGTCGTGGCCGGCATGGGTCTGCAACCAGCATCTGTAGAAACTCAGTTTGCTTAGAGCACTGCACCACTTGGGAGGTTCCAGCCACAAAGTTTTGAAAGCTTATTAATTGCCTTGCATCAAAATACTAAGATACTACACAGGACTCTTAAAGAATTTCATTTAAATGTTCATTGTATTTTTTGATCACAGAAACAATGAGGAAAATATGGAAAAAATAAATAAATAATGAAATGTTAATTATATAAAGCAGCCCGTGTAATCATCTTCCAGAGAGTAGCCCCAATCGGCCCGAGCCCCAAGTAATACATTAGGGCCAGATAACTCTCACCGGAATCAGCCTGAGCCCCAAGTGATACATTTGTGCCAGATAACTCACACTGGAATCGGCCTGAGCTTAATCCCCGCATTCTAGCCATTATTAATACTGCAGAAGGCGGCCCAGACTCGGGCCATATGTGACTCTCATCCGAGTGCCCCGACTCTCATCCGTAATCGGCCCAGATCCACTGTGCTAGCTGGGCTGCCTGTGCTAAAACAACTATAGCTTGCCCACGCCATAGCAAGTTGCTCCATCCGCACTGATTGGTGAAGTAATTTAATGTTGAGCTAATGTAAAAAAATATATATGTATTTCAGAGGTTTAGAAAGGAACAATATAAATCTGTACTTTTTGGGGGGTTCGAACAAGTTCAAAAGTTTTTATTTTGCAGATCAAAACAGTAAAATGGAACAAAAAATGGTTCTGTTCTGAACGATTGTAAAATAATTTCAGTTTCAACCCCTGATTTGTAATGCAGTGGTAAAGTGTACTGCTCTCATCCAGCCTCATTCTCAATTTCTGTCTACTACTGCACCTTATTCCATAGCCCCTTAGCCCCATTGCTCAACCGTAACCCTTTGTGTTACCAGATAAGGATTGCTGCCCATGTCTATGTGTGGATAGTTACCTTGTGTTTAATTTTTTTTTTTTTTTTTTTTTTTTTAAATAAATTTTCCCCCCTTTTCCCCCCAATTTTCGTGTTATCCAATCGCTAGTAATTACTATCTTGTCTCATCGCTACAACTCCCGTACGGGCTCGGGAGAGACGAAGGTCGAAAGCCATGCGTCCTCCGAAGCACAACCCAACCAAGCCGCACTGCTTCTTTAACACAGCGCGCCTCCAACCCGGAAGCCAGCCGCACCAATGTGTCGGAGGAAACACCGTGCACCTGGCCCCTTTGGTTAGCGTGCACTGCGCCCAGCCCGCCACAGGAGTCGCTGGAGCGCGATGAGACAAGGAAATCCCTACCGGCCAAACCCTCCCTAACCCGGACGACGCTGGCCCAATTGTGCGTCGCCCCACGGACCTCCCGGTCGCGGCCGGCTGCGACAGAGCCTGGGGGCGAACCCAGAGACTCTGGTGGCGCAGTTAGCACTGCGATGCAGTGCCCTAGACCACTGCGCCACCCGGGAGGCCCTAAAGTTTTTGACTACAATAGATACAGAGCTTTTTATTGACTTCCAACTGAAGTGATCAGTATTTGTTTGTCCTCCCTATAACACTAAGGACCTAATCATGAATTATGCACCACACCCCTCTCATGATTTTCCTAATTGAGGAATACATCATTGCCCTGTCACCTTGGAAGTACAGTGGGGTCTGAAATTATTGGCGCCCTTGATAAAGATGAGCAATAATGACTGTATAAAAGAAATAATTGAAATTCTGAGCTACACTACATGACCAAATGTATGTGGACAGCTGCTCGTCCAACATCTCATTCCAAAATCATGGGCATTAATATAGAGTTGGTCCACCCTTTGCTGCTATAACAGCCTCCACTCTTCTGGGAAGGCTTTCCACGAGATGTTAAAACATTTCAAATCAAATATTTGTCACATACACATGGTTAGCAGATGTTAATGCGAGTGTAGCGAAATGCTTGTGCTTCTAGTTCCGACAATGCAGTAATAACCAACAAGTAATCTAACCTAACAATTCCAAAACTACTACCTTATACACAAAAGTGTAAAGGGATAAAGAATATGTACATAAAGATATATGAATGAGTGATGGTACAGAACGGCATAGGCAAGATGCAGTAGATGGTATAGAGTACAGTATATACATATGAGACGAGTAATGTAGGGTATATAAACATAAAGTGGCATAGTTTAAAGTGGCTTGTGATACATGTATTACATAAAGGTGGCAAGATGCAGTAGATGATATAGAGTACAGTATATACATAAACATATGAGATAAGTAATGTAGGGTATGTAAACATTATATTAAGTGGCATTGTTTAAAGTGGCTAGTGATACATTTGTACATACATTTCCATCAATTCCCATTACTAAAGTGGCTGGAGTTGAGTCAGTATGTTGGCATCAGCCACTAAATGTTGGTGGTGGCTGTTTAACCTCTAACGAGCCTCTACCCCGGATCCGGGAGCACCACCCCCCCCCCCCCCCCCCCCCCACACACTGATTAGCATCGCTAGCATAGCGTCACAATTAAATAGTAGCATCTAAATATCATTAAATCACAAGTCCAAGACACCTAATGAAAGATACAGATCTTGTGAATAAAGCCACCATTTCAGATTCTTAAAATGTTTTACAGGGAAGATGTAAATATATTAGCTAAACACGCTAGCAAAAATCACCATTTTCTTTGTCCACCATTTTCTCTCAACACCAGTAGCTATCACCAATTCGGCTAAACTAAGATATTGATAGCCACTAACCAAGAAAAAACCTCATCAGATGACAATCTGATAACATATTTATGGTATAGGATAGGTTTTGTTAGAAAAATGTGCATATTTCAGGTATAAATCATAGTTTGCCATTGCAGCCAGCATCACAAATCTCAAACCAAAGCTCCTAGAATTACTACAGAGAGCAACTTGTATTACCAATTTACTCATCATAAAACATTTCTTAAAAATACACAGCACATAGCAATGGACAGACACAGATCTTGTGAATTCAGACAACATTTCAGATGTTCTAAGTGTTTTACGGCGAAAACACAATAAATCATTATATTAGCATACCACATACGCAAACGTTACCCGAGCACTGATTCTAGCCAAAGAGAGCGATATCATATCATCGCCAAAATATATACATTTTTTCACTAACCTTCTCAGAATTCTTCAGATGACACTCCTGTAACATCATATTACAACATACATATACAGTTTGTTCGAAAATGTGCATATTTAGCCATAAAAAAACGTGGTTATACAATGAAAATAGTAGCAAAACAAGCCTGGAAATGTCGGTCGCCATCTTTGAGTGATCTAGTTTAATCAATAGCTAATCATATACTTGACAAAAAAATACAGGGTTGACAGGAATCGCAAGACAAATTAGTTCTTAATGCAATCGCTGATTTACATTTTTTTAATTATCCTTACTTTTCAATACAGGTTGCGCCAAGCGAAGCTATACAAAACAAAATGGCGGCGTAAGCTTTAACATTTTTCGACAGAAACACGATTTATCATCATAAATTGTTCTTACTGTGAGCTGTTCTTCCATCAGAATCTTGGGCAAAGAATCCTTTCTTGGGTCTAATCTTCTTTTGGTCGAAAGATGTCCACTTGTCCGTCGAAATGCCCACTAACGTACGACCGGGACCCCGAAATGTGCCCAGCGCGTCAAAGTGCACAACAAAGCAATGCCTCAAAATCGCACTAAAAGGATATAAATTGCTATACAACGGTTCAAATTAACTACCTTATGATGCTGTTAACACCTATAACGGGTAAAAACATGACCGGAGAAATATTACTGGCTACACTAATGCTTGGAAAAAGAGCAGGGCGGTGTCCACCGCGCGTCCGGCGCAGCTGGAAAAGAGTTCCTACCTACACGTTTTTTTGTTTTATAGTGGCTGTGATTGCGCAATCGATACCATTCAAATCGTCATCACGTAAAGGCATCCAGGGGAAGACGTAAGCAGTGTCCGTATCCTCATAGCCTTCACAGTGGCCTTTAAACTGACTCCAGATCAGGGGCCAAAATGTGTGAAATCTGACTCCATGTCAGGGAAATTGCTGTAGAATGAGTTCTGTTCCACTTAGAGACAAAATTCCAACGGCTATAGAAACTAGAGAGTGTTTTCTATCCAATAATAGTAATAATATGCATATTGTACGATCAAGAATTGAGTAGGAAGCCGTTTCATCTGTAATGCAAATTATGCTAATGAGAAAACAGCACCCCCTATAGTCGCAAGAAGTTAACAGTCTGATGGCCTTGAGATAGAAGCTGTTTTTCAGTCTCTCAGTCCCTTCTTTGATGCACCTATACTGACCTCGCCTTCTGGATGATAGCGGGGTGAACAGGCAGTGGCTCGGGTGGTTGTTGTCCTTGATGATCTTTATGGCCTTCCTGTGACATCGGGTGGTGTAGGTGTCCAGGAGGGCAGGTTGTTTGTCCCCGGTGATGCGTTGTGCAGACCTCACTACCCTCTGGAGAGCCTTACGGTTGTGGGCGGAGCAGTTGCCGTACCAGGCGGTGATACAGCCCGACAGGATGCTCTCGATTGTGCATCTGTAGAAGTTTGTGAGTGCTTTTGGTGACAAGCCAAATTTCGTCAGCCTCCTGAGGTTGAAGAGGGGCTGCTGCGCCTTCTTCACAATGCACCTGTACTGACCTCGCCTTCTGGATGATAGCGGGGTGAACAGGCAGTGGCTCGGGTGGTTGTAGTACTTGATGATCTTTATGGCCTTCCTGTGACATCGGGTGCTGTAGGTGTCCAGCCCGACAGGATGCTCTCGATTGTGCATCTGTAGAAGTTTGTGAGTGCTTATGGTGACATGGCGAATTTCTTCAACCTCCTGAGATTGAAGAGGCGCTGCTGCGCCTTCTTCACCATGCTGTCTGTGTGGGTGGACCAATTCAGTTTGTCCGTGATGTGTACGCCGAGGAACTTAAAACTTTCTACCCTCTCCTCTACTGTCCCGTCGATGTGGATAGGGGTGTGCTCTCTCTGCTGTTTCCTGAAGTCCACGATCATCTCCTTTGTTTTGTTGACGTTGAGTGTGAGGTTATTTTCCAGACACCACACTCCGAGGGCCCTCACCTCCTCCCCGTAGGCCGTCTCGTTGTTGTTGGTAATCAAGTCTACCACTGTAGTGTCGTCCGCAAACTTGATGATTCAGTTGGAGGCGTGCATGGCCACGCAGTCGTGGGTGAACAGGGAGTACAGGAGAGGGCTCAGAACGCACCCTTGTGGGGCCCCAGTGTTGAGGATCAGCGGGGTGAAGATGTTGTTACCTACCCTCACCACCTGGGGGCGGCCCGTCAGTAAGTCCAGTACCCAGTTGCACAGTGTGGGGTCGAGACCCAGGGTCTCGAGCTTGATGACGAGTTTGGAGGGTACTATGGTGTTAAATGCTGAGCTGTAGTCGATGAACAGCATTCTCACATAGGTATTCCTCTTGTCCAGATGGGTTAGGGCAGTGTGCAGTGTGGTTGCGATTGCGTCGTCTGTGGACCTATTGGGTCGGTAAGCAAATTGGAGTGGGTCTAGGGTGTCAGGTAGGGTGGAGGTGATATGGTCCTTTACTAGTCTCTCTAAGCACTTCATGATGATGGAAGTGAGTGCTATGGGGCGGTAGTCGTTTAGCTCAGTTACCTTAGCTTTCTTGGGAACAGGAACAATGGTGGCCCTCTTGAAGCATGTGGGAACAGCAGACTGGGATAAGGATTGATTGAATATGTCCGTAAACACACGAGCCAGCTGGTCTGCGCATGCTCTGAGGACGCGGCTGGGAATGCCATCTGGGCCTGCAGCCTTGCGAGGGGTAACACGTTTAAATGTTTTACTCACCTCGGCTGCAGTGAAGGAGAGCCCGCAGGTTTTGGTAGCGGGCCGTGTCAGTGGCACTGTATTGTCCTCAAAGCGAGCAAAAAAGTTATTTAGTCTGTCTGGGAGCAAGACATCCTATTTTCTAGGGGGATTGCTTCCATTCAGCCACAAGAGCATTAGTGAGGTCGGGAACTGATGTTGGGCGATTAGGCCTGGCTCGCAGTCGGCATTCCAATTCATCCCAAAGGTGTTCGATGGGGTTAGGTTCAGGGCTCTGTGCAGGCTAGTCAAGTTCTTCCACACCGATCTCAACAAACCATTTCTGTATGTACCTCGCTTTGTGCTCTGGGGTATTGTCAAGCTGAAACATAGCCTTCCCCAAGCACAATTTTGTCTAGAATGTAATTGTATGCTATAGCGCTAAAAACTGGAACTAAGGGGCCTAGCCTGAATGAAGAAAAACAGCTCCAGACCATTATTCCTCCTCCACCAAACTTTACAGTTGGCACTATGCATTGGGGCAGGTAGCGTTTTCCTGGCATCCGCCAAACCCAGATTCATCCGTCGAGTTGCCAGATGGTGAAGCGTGATTCATCACTCCAGAGAAAGCTTTTCCACTGCTCCAGAGTCCAATATCGGCGAGCTTTACACCACTCCAACCGACGCTTGGCATTGCGCGTGGTGATCTTAGGCTTGTGTGCGGCTGCTCGGCCATGGAAACCCTTTTCATGAAGCTCCCGATAAACAGTTCCTGTGCTGACGTTGCATCCAGAGGCAATTTGGAACTCGGTAGTGAGTGTTGCAACCGAGGACAGACGATTTTTACCTGCTATGCGCTTCAGCACTCGGCAGTCCCATTCTGTTAGCTTGTGTGGCCTACCACTTTGCAACTGAGCCGTTGATGCTCCTAGACGTTTCCACTTCATAACAGCACTTACAGTTCAGCTCTAGCAGGGCAGAAATTTGATAAACTGACTTGTTGGAAAGGTGCTATCCTATAACGGTGCCATGTTGAAAGTTACTGGGCTCTTTAGTAAGGCCATTCTACTGCTAATGTTTGTCTATGGAAAGTGCATGGCTGTGTGCTCGATTTTATACACCTGTCAGCAACAGGTGTGGCTGAAATAGCCAAATCCACTCATTTAAAGGAGTGTCCACATACTAATGTATATTTAGTGTATATTGTATGCAAAAAAATGGGGAAATTATATTACTGTATACTAATACAATTGCTCAGAGAAAGAGATTTTGTTTAACAGGTAATAAAAAAAATCTCATGAAGGTAGGGGTAAAAATTATTGACACCCCTAAAGATTCATATATATAAAGTTGTCAAAAGATTAGTATTTGGTCTCATATTCCTATCACACAATGATTACTGTACATCAAGCTTGTGACTTTAAAAAACTTGTTGGATGCATTTCAGTTTGTTTTGAGTTTGTTTCAGATGATTCTGTGCCAAATAGAAATTAATGGTAAATAATGTAACTTTTTTTATTTATTTACCTCGGCAAGTCAGTTAAGAACTAATTCTTATATACAATGGTGGCCTACCACAGCCAAACCCAGGTCAATTGTGCGCTGCCCTATGAGACTCCCAATCACAGCCAGATGTGATACAGCATGGATTTGAACGAGGGACTGTGGTGATACCTCTTGCATTGAGATGCCGTGCCTTAGACCTCTGCACCACTCAGAAGCCCTTTTATTGTAAATAAGTGTATAATATGTTTTTAAACACTTCTACATTAATGTGGATGCTACCATGATTACGGAAACTCCTGAATGAATCGTGAATAATGATGAGCTACAAAGTTACAGTGGGTCAGAGATCCTACCTTCAAGACATGCTAACCTCCCTGTTATTGGTAATGGTGAGAAGTTAGCAATCTCTTTCGCTGAGCGATTGTATTAGTTTAAAATAATTAACAATGAGTGTACAAAACATTAAGAACACCTTCCTAATATTGAATTGCACCCCCTTTTGCCCTCAGAACAGCCTCAATTCGTCAGGGCATGGACTCTACAAGGTGTCGAAAGCGTTTCACAGGGATGCTGGCCCATGTTGGCTCCGATGCTTCCCACAGTTGTGTCAAGTTTCCTGGATATCTTTTGGGTGGTGGACCATTCTTGATATACACAGGAAACCGTTGAGCGTAAAAAAAACTGCAGCGTTGCAGCTGTTGACATACTTACCGGTGTGGATTTAGATAATGGATCATAGCTTTCACCTGATTTTACCTGGTCAATCTAAACTCAGTTAAAAAGAAACGTCCACTCACTGTCAACTGCGTTTATTTTCAGAAAACTTAACATGTGTAAATATTTGTTTGAACATAACAAGATTCAACAACGGAGACATAAACTGAACAAGTTCCACAGACATGTGACTAACAGAAATTGAATAATGTGTCCCTGAACAAAGGGGGGTCAAATTCAAAAGTAACAGTCAGTATCTGGTGTGGCCACCAGCTGCATTAAGTACTGCAGTGCATCTCCTCCTCATGGACTGCACCAGATTTGCCAGTTCTTGCTGTGAGATGTTACCCCACTCTTCCACCAAGGCACCTGCAAGTTCCCGGGCAATTCCTGGGGGAAAGGCCCTAGCCCTCACCCTCCGATCCAACAGGTCCCAGATGTGCTCAATGGTATTGAGATCCGGGCTCTTTGCTGGCCATGGCAGAACACTGACATTCCTGTCTTGCAGGAAATCACACACAGAACGAGCAGTATGGCTGGTGGCATTGTCATGCTGGAGGGTCATGTCAGGATGAGCCTGTAGGAAGGGTACCACATGAGGGAGGAGGATGTCTTCCCTGTAACGCACAGCGTTGAGATTGCCTGCAATGACAACAAGCTCAGTCCGATGACGCTGTGACAGACCGCCCCAGACCATGACGATAAACACGAATCCGACCATCACACCTGGTGAGACATAACCGCGACTCGTCAGTGAAGAGCACTTTTTGCCAGTCCTGTCTAGTCCAACGACGGTGGGTTTGTGCCCATAGGCGACATTGTTGCCGGTGATGTCTGGTGAGGACCTGCCTTACAACAGGCCTACAAGCCCTCAGTCCAGCCTCTTTCGGCCTATTGCTGGCAGTCTGAGCACTGATGGAGGGATTGTGCGTTCCTGGTGTAACTCGGGCCGTTGTTGTTGCCATCCTGTACCTGTCCCGCAGGTGTGATGTTCGGATGTACCGATCCTGTGCAGGTGTTGTTACACGTGGTCTGCCACTGCGAGGATGATCAGCTGTACGTCCTGTCTCCTTGTAGCGCTGTCTTAGAAGTCTCACAGTACAGACATTGCAATTTATGCTCTGGCCACATCTGCAGTCCTCATGCCTCCTTGCAGCATGCCTAAGGCACGTTCACGCAGATGAGCAGGGACCCTGGGCATCTTTCTTTTGGTCTTTTTCAGAGTCAGTAGAAAGGCCTCTTTAGTGTCCTAAGTTTTCATAACTATGACCTTAATTGCCTACCGTCTGTAAGCTGTTAGTGTTTTAACGACCGTTACACAGGTGCATGTTCATTAATTGTTTATGGTTCATTGAACAAGCATGGAAACAGTGTTCAAACCCTTTACAATGAAGATCTGTGAAGTTATTTGGATTTTTACGAATGATCTTTTAAAGACAGGGACCTGAAAAAGGGACGTTTCTTTTTTTGCTGAGTTTGTCATGGAAAGAGCAGATGTTTGTACACTGTAATGTTTGTACACTCAGTGTAATTTCCCCCAAAAAATGTGTTTAAATATAACTCAGTTTTTGAATGATTTATTTTATACAGTCATTATTGCTCATCTTTATCAAGGGTGTCAATAATTGCAGACCCCACTGTATATCTGTATGAGACTAAGGGCTCTATTCAATCCGTATCGCGTAAGTTCAGCTTTACAGCTTGATTTCAATTTAAAGGCAATGTTCCCGCTTTAGAGGAGACTTTATTCAGGGTAAACGTTGCTTATGTCATCTCAATCAGAAATTACCTTTACATTTCTATCACGTAAACTGTAACGCTTCAGCTTTACAGACTGAATAGAGCCCGTAATGTCATTATCAAATCAAAGTTTATTGGTTGCGTACACAGATTTGCAGTTGTTATCGCAGGTACAGCAAAATGCTTATGTTTCTAGCTCCAACAGTACAGTAGTCCAACAATACCTACCAATAAAAAACCATACACACGTAATAAAATTAAAACAATTCAAGAATATCAGAACGAGCAACATCTATACACATAGTGGTATGGACAGTATATGAATAGAAAAGGTGTGTGCAGCAATAGTTATGGGATGAGCCATGACTAGAATACAGTATATACATATAAAGTGGGTAAAATAGTATTTATCCTTTTATTAAAGTGACCAGTGTTCTATGACTCTATGTACATAGGGCAGCAGTCTCTAAAGCGTAGGGTAGAGTACCTATTGGTAGCCGGCTAGTAACACTGACTAAAGTTCAGAGCAGTGTTGACTGTTTAACAGTCTGATGGCCTGGAGATAGAAGCTTTTTATCAGTGTCTCGGTCCCAGAGTTGATGCACCTGTCAGTCTCCATCTTCTAGATGGTAGCGTGATGAACAAAGCCGTGGCTCGGGTGGCTGTGGTTGTAGACAGGCAGTATTGACTTGGATCACTCCATTGACCGTGACCCTCTCTCTACAGGTGGAGATAGCAGACCTACAGCAGATACTGGCTTCCAAAGACTCTGAGATCGAGGGCCTTCAGAGCCAGCTGGTCTCCAGAGGCCCAATGACCAATGAGAATCCAGAGAGAGGTAACCTTACCTGTGAAACACACATCATACATCATCAGTAACAAACACCAGGGGACTGACCACTTGAATGCATAGTGTCATTAATACAGCTGGTCCACCTCAAACTAAATATCATCCACTAACGCTTATTCTACTGTCAGAGCAGGGGGAAACTTTGAACATTTGACATTTGATTATACGAACTAATGATACCAATTGAACCCAAGTTATGGTTGTTTCGAGATTGAATTTGACATTAAGCTAGTCATCTGCATGTGTAATGTCAGGTATGGTGCCTCATTGAAATAATACCTAACAAATGCCTTCTCTCTGCGCCCTCCACTGTTGTCTCTTTACTCTATGCTGCCCCCTGCTGTAGTGGAGGTCTTTAGGAGACTGCTGACAGACCAATGTAAGGCTCTAGTCTGACTAAGCTTGTGTAATTGTGGCCCTGGTGCAATTCTGCTCTGCCGTCACTGCCTCTCTGTTCTGCTGTCTAATCCACGCTGGCATGCTGTCATGTCTGTCACACCCATTTCATCAGCCCTGGCAGCTACAAAGGAGAGAAGGGGGAGGAGGGGAGGGAAGCTCTGACACATCCTCCTCATACTCACACTCATGAGAACAGTCACTCTTCTTTCCCATAGGGCTGTTCATTTAGCTCTCGTTTTGTCACCTATGAAGCTAAAGGTCACTAGGCCAAACATATGAGCCCTGTTCAGAATTTAATGGTGCAATCTGAAATATTTAGGATAAAGCTGGACAATTGTCAGTTAATGACATGCCCATTGAAAAATAGAACTTATAAATGCCTCATGAGCTCATGATTACAACTTGATTCAGGGGTGAACGGGGACCAGAAATCGGCCCTGGCATTTTCTTCCTTAAAGCCCTTACACCAGCTCTTTTTTTTTATAGATTATTACTCTCATGATTCACAAAAATATTTATTTTTATTTTTCAGACCAAGAATTCCAAAGGTTGAAAATGGGGATGGAGTCTTTGTTAGCGGCAAATGATGAGAAAGTATGTTTTGAAAACTCTGTTGAATAGTGTGTATATTGTGTTATTTAACTGATAATGCCCGATAAGCCAGTGTTTGGAGGATATGTTTGTTGAGGGTCAGCAAACTGTGCCAATATATCCTCCAAACACCGGCTTTGAGGCCTTTATCACTTTTATACAGGTTACCAACATATTCAAATAATGATTGACATATTTTCATTAAAACTGTTATTTTAATAAAATTTTTCATACTATTTCATCCCTCCACAAGATATAATTCCAACACAAATCTAGGGTTGCTAACCAAGCCGGCTGGTTGTTCGTTCTAAATGTTCCAGTGCCATACTGCCTGGCAACGTTCTTATCCCTTGCTAGCTAGCCAACTACAGCTGACTTACAGTTACATCAAACAGTGCAGACAGAATAACAACAGTAGCTGCATTTGTTTAAGCTGTTTTCTAGTGACATTTATTTGGATACATCCATAACAATGAGCTAATGAGGCGCGATTTTGCCTGGCATAAAAATGTGCTCTCTCGTCAGGACACTGTTGTTCAGAGGAGCTAGCCAACAACACAGCTAACACAATCACTAGATTGCGCAGTCAGATGGAACAGAGTAAATAGGCATTTTAACATCATAGATTTAGCCAGTGGTAACTTGTGGAATAGACACCGGTTGGAATGCGGTTTTAACCAATCAGCATTCAGGATGAGATCCACCGTTGTATTAACATATTGTAATTTGTTGAAGTTGTACAAAGTGAAGGTATGTTATTAAAGTCCTCTCTATTTGTGTCAGGACCGTCACATAGAGGAGCTCACTGTTCTCCTGAGACAGTACAGGAAGATGAAGGAGGTGATGGCCCTCGCACAAGGTAATACACACTTACTGCTTCTACACACTCACTGCTTTTATACTGGGCACACTCACTGCTTATACACACGCACTCTGAGGTAATAAACATTCAAGTATTTTTCAAACAAGCTTTGTAAATAATTCAAAGAATGTTGAAGATGGTATGCATTGAATGATAATGTTTAGGGGTCATAGCACTGCATTACCCCTTTGTGTGTGTGTGTGTGTGTGTGTGTGTGTGTGTGTGTGTGTGTGTGTGTGTGTGTGTGTGTGTGTGTGTGTGTGTGTGTGTGTGTGTGTGTGTGTGTGTGTGTGTGTGTGTGTGTGTGTGTGTTGTGTGTGTGCTGCATGTGTTTAGTGTCCAGTGAGAAGCTCCTTGTTGGGAGCAGTGAGGAGGAACTGAGCGGGAGTCTGAAGATGAGAGCTCTCACACATAAAGCTCATTCAGACATCATCCGTTCAGAGGTAAGAGACCTCTACGTGCTCCTCCTCTGGGAACCACTAAACACAGTACTACTACAACCTGCATTTCTCAAGTACTCAGTGCTTGTGCCTGCCTACTCTTACATATTTTCATAGAATAGAACTAAAGCACTGAGTAGTAGTACACTCCATGCCTCTGCGCTCACATACCATGGCAGTGTATTAGCAGACTGTTCAGTGTGCATACCCAGTACCTCTTGGTCTAAAGTGTGTGATCTCTCCCTACTCAGATGTCTTCCAGGTGCTCCTCTCCTCTGTTAAGGTCTTCCTCATCCTTCCAGAAAGAGCTGACCTCTAGGTAAACAAACAAAAACCACTGACCACACACATGGAGGAAGAATTCACCAACAGCTTTGTATTGTTGCTGCTGTTGTTGAAATGACATGTACTTAGGAGAGGGTGACCAAACGTGCATGAAGGGCATATGTAACCCTGGACACCCAAACACTTGCAAGCACTTTCTCTCTCTCACACACACACACACACACACACACACACACACACACACACACACACACACACACACACACACACACACACACACACACACACACACACACACACACACACACACACACACACACACACACACACACACACACACACACACACACACCTTTTGCTCCAGCCGTGCTCCCTCAAGTTTACTGTGTTCTACTGGACCTGTCCCTCTGCTACAGTATCCAGACCTCCCTGGAGACGTCCATGGTGATGGTCTCCCCAAGCGATGCTGGCTGCTTCCACAACGGACAATGGCAAGTAGAACTGAGGCTACATGGGTGTGACAGCCAGGCTGCTCTTTGTTTTGGTTGTCTTTTAATTAGGAGCCCACTAAAGTGGCTGTGAGTGTCACCCTGTCACTGTGATGTCCCCGCCTGGCACAAACAGCCCTTTCAGACCCCTTCTCCTGTAGAGCCCAGCCTGTCACATCACATTACCCACAGTCCCTTCTGGGAGGTAGTGCCACAGACCTCAAAGAGCACAAACTAAGAGTTTCCAACTCTTAATTCTACTGCACTGAAACCGTAACTCAAGTTAAACTACTTTACTCTTGTAGTGCAAGTTGGGTTTCAATGTTGTTGTTTTTCTCGATAGGTCCCAGCCACAGATGCTTTCAAGCAGCCTGGAGGAGTTACAAAGCGGATCGTTACCAAAGGTTTCATGATTTGCTGTGTTTTGATTGAACTTTAAGACTGTAATATATCCATGTGAGACATGCAGCATGTGCTTCATTTGTATTTGACCAAACACATTAGAAACGTTATGCGTGCTCTAACTGCAATACATAACCAATACGCTTCTGATGACTGTTAACCTAACAACAAGTGATAAACACATAGTGCATTCTCACACTCTTGTTGTTTAGTTGATACTGTCAATACATCAGTCTACTAACAGTGTGTGTCTTCTCTTCATTACATGCACGGTCCCCCCTCCTGTAGCATGTAGTGGGTCAACCAGTTGAAGCGTTTTCAGAGGTATTTTCCACTGAATGATCTCACCAGAGCCGCTAACCTTTAACCCTTAACCTCTCACAAGCTGACTTTATCCTAGCTGACCTGAACAGAGCCATGGGTTGACCTGAAACTGTCAAATGTAGTCGCGATCATACTCTCGATGCCTTTAGGGCTTATGAAACTAGCCTTTGGTCTGTTGTTTCTTGAACACTTGTGACTCCAATGGCAATCCAATTGAAATTACAGTGATGTTGTCATGAAAGGAAAACATATCAATCTGATTCTTGTGTTCTGTAATGTACAGCAGTAGCAGTTCAACTGAAATCAAATGTCAACAGATGCCATTTCATTGAATTTTGAATAGACTCGTGACTTGCCTGTAACCATGGTTCCCCCCACTTACAGAATCGGCACATGGAAATGAACAAATATCAGACCCTACCAGGGAAGCTGTCTCGACTGGACTTGAATGAGGATCAAGAGCAGTGTGCCACACCAGTCCAGCTCTCCCCTGACGATAGCGAGGACAGTGAGTTGAACCTAAGTAAGTTACATCTTAAAACACTGCTACTTGTCCTTTTTATCATCAGCCTACTAGAATGTTTCAAACAACAAATAACAAAATCTTCCTAGGGTGTATACTATAAATAAATCATTATAAACTGGTTGGTTCAAGCCCTCAATGCTGATTGGCTGACAATAAAAAAACATTTATTTTGACTGCTCTAGTTACTTTGGTAACCAGTTTATAATAGCAATAAGGCACCTTGGGGGTTTGTGATATATGGCCATTATACCACGGCTAAGTGCTGTGTCCAGGCACTCCGCGTAGCGTTGTGCATAAGAAAGCCCTTAGCCGTAGTATATTGGCCATGTAGCACACCCCTCAGGCCTTATTGCTTAAATACACTTCTATGGCTTGTTACAACAATGGCACTGTTTCACTATTCTCTCATACTGTGGTTGGTTTGTATTGGGGCAGCTATTCTCTGCATTCTCTCTCACTCTGTACTAATCTTTCACTTGGTTTGCTGCTGTTCTGTTTCTCCTGTCCTTTTTTTTTGCTTTGCGTGGCTTTCTGTTTGTGTTATGGCTGAAGACCGCTGCAGGAGTGCCAGCGCTCCAGCTTTAGGTACCGTGCTACTACTCTGGCAGAAGCCCCATGCATGTCAAAGCACCAAGCCCCTGTTTTCACTATGGATTAAAGTTGTGACTAAACTCCAGCCTGTGCTGGAGGGTGTAATACCCTCAGTGAGTCAGAGAGAGGCGTCTCGGATTATGCCTGACCCTTTTTTTTCTCCTCACATACAGTAAATGAATGGTGTTGCAGTGAACCCCTCCCAAAGCTGACTACCCTCAAAAGCAGGGCTACTTAGGCGATGTCACGTGCGGCGAGGGTTGCTTGCACAGGGATAGACCTTGTCTTAACTGGCATAACCATCCACTGTAAACAACTACAGATGCAACATGATAACCCATTCGCCTCAGGCTGTAATTTAATTTCCCTGTGTGAAATATTTTTATTGAATATGCAAAAGAGGAATTTGTCTTCACAGATTTGAATTGGCATCCACTAAGACAGCGTTTAAATTGCATTAAGCACTCTGTATGAACACTTTGTGACATCTGCTGATGTAAAAATGGCTTTATAAATACTGAAAATGTTGGAGCGCACAAACAATGTTAATGTGTTCCTGTTTCACTTCACACTGGGCTAACCTTTGGCATGATCTATTTGAAATGTGTGGGTCCTGCATAGACCTTAACTGTAGGCCCTAAAGAATGAAATAAATACAGTGTCCCTTAACCTTTGCATGACTTACTTTCATGAAGAGAACAGTAGGGACATTTTTGAAACAGTTTGAAATAGTAGTACAGTACTTATTTAACATAATCTCCTGCTCTCATAGGAAAGTCGGAGAGACTGGATGAGTCCACGCAGTCGGACCTGTCCCCCCTCTCGTCTGGAGTGGACTCAGGAAAGCAGTCTCCTGTCTCCCCAGAGAACAAGAAGAACCACCTGGGCATCAAGAAACTCTGGGGGAAGTGAGTACATGTACAGAAGACACACACACACACGTACACACACACACACACACACACACACAGGAAGGGCACACTGCTGAATCAATTTAGAGATATTAATTCAGAGACTAATGGTAGAAATGGGAGATATCTGATACAAGTTATCCTGGGTAGAGGAGGTGGCCTTGCAAAGGTACTGTGTAATTCTTAGTGAAAGACTAATGATGTATTCTATCTTCTCTACCCTAGGATTCGGAGGACCCAGTCTGGCACCCTGCAGAGAGAGGACCTTGAGCCTGGAGAGTTTAAGAGGGGGGGACTGAGAGCCACCGCCAGCCCTCGTCTGGCCCGGACTGGAGAGACGTTGACCTCTGTGTGGTATGGGACAGACAGGATCACAAAATACATTTATACAGTGTATCCTCTTAAACATGTGCATGTGAAAGAGAATATACAAAAAAGCCAAAGTATTTACATTTAGTCATTTGGCAGACTCTCTTATCCAGAGTGACTTACAGTTAGTAAAAATATTCCAGTCTTGATGATCCAATTGTCTCTCCTCTCCTGCAGGGATTTGAAGACACCCTTCTCCAAGTGGACTCCGGAGCAGGTCTGTTGCTGGCTAGAGGAGACTGGGCTGGACCAGTATGTGATTCTGGCCCGACATTGGGCCAACAGTGGGCAGACCCTCCTCTCCGCCTCACCACAGGACTTAGAGAAGGTATAGTCAAAAAAAGTACACGGTTTACAGAACATAATTGGAAAGTTCTTTGTCAAATAAGCAAAGGAGATCCTTCAGGGAACATCGTTGTTTGGATGCAAAGGAGATCCTTCAGGGAACGTCGTTGTTTAGATGCAAAGGAGACCCTTTAGGGAACGTCGTTGTTTGGATGCAAAGGAGATCCTTCAGGGAACGTCGTTGTTTAGATGCAAAGGAGATCCTTCAGGGAACGTAATTGTTTGGACGCAAAGGAGATTCTTCAGGGAACGTTGTTGTTTGGACGCAAATTAGATCCTTCAGGGAACGTAATTGTTTGGACGCAAAGGAGATCCTTCAGGAAACGTAATTGTTTGGACGCAAAGGAGATCCTTCAGGAAACGTAATTGTTTGGACGCAAAGGAGATCCTTCAGGAAACGTAATTGTTTGGACGCAAAGGAGATCCTTCAGGGAACATTGTTGTTTGGATGCAAAGGAGATCCTTCAGGGAACATTGTTGTTTGGATGCAAAGGAGATCCTTCAGGGAACATCGTTGTTTGGATGCAAAGGAGATCCTTCCGGGAACATCGTTGTTTGGATGCAAAGGAGATCCTTCAGGGAACATCGTTGTTTGGATGCAAAGGAGATCCTTCAGGGAACATCGTTGTTTGGATGCAAAGAGATCCTTCAGGGAACATCGTTGTTTGGATGCAAAGGAGATCCTTCAGGGAACATCGTTGTTTGGATGCAAAGGAGATCCTTCAGGGAACATCGTTGTTTGGATGCAAAGGAGATCATTTAGGGAACGTCGTTGTTTGGACGCAAAGGAGATCCTCCAGGGAACATCGTTGTTTGGATATAAAGGAGATCCTTCAGGGAACGTTGTTCTTTGGATGCAAAGGAGATCCTTTAGGGAACGTTGTTCTTTGGATATAAAGGAGATCCTTTAGGGAACGTCGTTGTTTGGATGCAAAGGAGGTCCTTCAGGGAACATTGTTCTTTGGATGCAAATTAGATCCTTCAGGGAACATTGTTGTTTGGACGCAAAGGAGATCCTTCAGGGAACATCGTTGTTTGGATGCAAAGGAGATCCTTCAGGGAACGTCGTTGTTTGGATATAAAGGAGATCCTTCAGGGAACGTTGTTCTTTGGATGCAAATTAGATCCTTCAGGGAACGTTGATCTTTGGATGCAAAGGAGATCCTTCAGGGAACATTGTTGTTTGGATGCAAATTAGATCCTTCAGGGAACATTGTTGTTTGGATGCAAAGGAGATCCTTCAGGGAACATCGTTGTTTGGATGCAAAGGAGATCCTTTAGGGAACGTCGTTTAGACTCAAAGGAGATCCTTCAGGGAACGTCACTGTTTGGACTCAAAGGAGATCCTTCAGGGAACATCACTGTTTGGATGCAAAGGAGATCCTTCAGGGAACATCACTGTTTGGATGCAAAGGAGATCCTTCAGGGAACATCGTTGTTTGGATGCAAAGGAGATCCTTTAGGTAACGTCGTTGTTTGGATGCAAAGGAGATCCTTTAGGGAACGTCATTGTTTGGACACAAAGGAGATCCTTCAGGGAACGTCATTGTTTAGATGCATCATTCTCATCACCATCTAGTTCTATCTGTCAAGTTCTCAAGAAGCCATTTCGTTCCTCCTTTCTCGTCGTCATGTTGCTGGACTTAAGTCTTTGTTGGTTTTAGCAAGTTTGGAGCTATATTTCACATGTAGCTTCACTCATTGTTTGTATTTTACAGGTTCCCGTACCAAATGTCATACCAATGTACGCAGGACAAACTCTTTTGTTTGGATCTTAATCACAATTGTAAAATAGTGTGCAAAGTGATTCCAAATTTAGTCATTTCCAAAACTGCCATTTCCAGCACTCATCTTGTAGAAAGAGATTGTGTTCATAACCTGGATTAATCTTAATCTTGGTATCAGGAAATGGGGATTAAGAATCCACTGCACAGGAAGAAGTTGCAGTTGGCCCTCAAGTCCTTCAGCACCAAAATGACTGAGAAATCCTCTGAACTGGACCACATATGGGTCACACGTATGTATCAGGACACGGTAGAAGTCATCAACATATTCACTCAACATTCAGCAAACTTGGTGCTGTTTTTCTGTATAATCAATCCGGCAAAATTGGTTGTCATGTTGTTTGTCCTCAAAGGTTGGCTTGATGACATTGGTTTACCTCAATACAAGGGTCCGTTTCACGAGGGAAGAGTGGACGGCAGAATGATTCAGTACTTGACAGTGGTAAGTACATTCATTGGTTTTCATTATAGTCTTACTAGTTGTTGTCTCACTGTCTCAAGGGACCTCCTTTTTAAATACAGTTTAAATAAATAAATACAAATTAAGCAAACGTGAAAGACTTCTATTTGATGTGTCCCTCAGAATGACCTCTTGTTCCTGAAAGTGACCAGTCAGCTCCATCATCTCAGTGTGAAGTGTGCTATCCACGTCCTCCACGTCAACAAGTTCAACCCCAACTGCCTAAAGAGAAGACCTGGAGATGAGGTGAGACGTGTGTGTGCACGTTCTATAGGAGGTTTTCTGTTTACACAATATATACAGTTGAAGTCGGAAGTTTACATACACCTTAGCCAAATACATTTAAACTCAGTTTTTCACTATTCCTGACATTTAATCCTAGTAAAAATGCCTTGTCTTAGGTCAGTTCCCACTTTATTTCAAGAATTTGAAATGTTAGAATAATAGTAGAGAGAAGGACTTATTTCAGCTTTTATTTCTTTCATCACATTCCCAGGTCATCAGAAGTTTACATACACTCAATTAGTATTTGGTAGCATTGCCTTTAGATTGTTTAACTTGGGTCAAACGTTTCAGATAGCCTTCCACCAGCTTCCCACAATAAGTTGGGTGAATTTTGGCCCATTCCTCCTGACAGAGCTGGTGTAACTGAGTCAGGTTTGTCAGCCTCCTTGCTCGGCACACACTTTTTCAGTTCTGCCCACAAATTTTCTATAGGATTGAGGTCAGGTCTTTGTGATGGCCACTCCAATACCTTGACTTTGTTGTCCTTAAGCCATTTTTCCACAACTTTGGAAGTATGCTTGGGGTCATTGGTCATTTGGAAGACCCATTTGCGACCAAGCTTTAACTTCCTGACTGATGTCTTGAGATGTTGCTTCAATATATTCCTATAATTTTCCTCCCTCATGATGCCATCTATTTTGTGAAATTGATGCCATCTATTTTGTGAAGTGCACCAGTCCCTCCTGCAGCAAAGCACCCCCACAACATGATGCTGCCACCCACGTGCTTCACAGTTGGGATGGTGTTCTTCGGCTTGCAAGCATCCCCCTTTTTCTTTCAAACATAACAATGGTCATTATTGCCAAACAGTTCTATTTTTGTTTCATTAGACCAGAGGACATTTCTCAAAAAAGTATGATCTTTGTCCCCATGTGTAGTTGCAAACCGTAGTCTGGCTTTTTTATGCCTGTTTTGGAGCAGTGGTTTCTTCCTTGCTGAGTGGCCTTTCAGGTTATGTCGATATATGACTAGTTTTATTGTGGATATAGATACTTTTGTACCTGTTTCCTCCAGCATCTTCACAAGGTCCTTTGCTGTTGTTCTGGGATTTTCACTTCTCGCACCAAAGTACGTTCATCTCTAGGAGACAGAACGCGCCTCCTTCTTGAGCGGTATGATGGCTGCGTGGTCCCATAGTGTTTATACTTGCGTACTATTGTTTGTACAGATGAACGTGGTACCTTCAGGCATTTGGAAATTGCTCCCAAGGATGAACCAGACTTGTGGAGGTCTACAATTTTTCAGTTCTTGGCTGATTTCTTTTCATTTTCCCATGATGTCAAGCAAAGAGGCACTGCGTTTGAAGGTAGGCCTTGAAATACATCCACAGGTGCTCCTCCAATTGCCTCAAATGATGTCAATTGGCCTATCAGAAGCTTTCAAAGCCATGACATCGTTTTCTGGAATTTTCCAAGCTGTTTAAAGGCACAGTCAACTTAGTGTATGTAAACTTCTGACTGGAATTGTGATACAGTGAATTATAAGTGAAATAATCTGACTGTAAACAATTGTTGGAAAAATTACTTGTGTCATGCACAAAGTAGATGTCCTAACCGACTTGCCAAAACTATAGTTTGTTAACAAGAAATTTGTGGAGTGGTTGAAAAACGAGTTTGAATGATTCTAACCTAAGTGTATGTAAACTTCCGACTTCAGCTGTAGCTGTGTTTTGCTGTGACAATATAGGTCAAATGAAGATCCTACATCTGTAGTTGTGTTTTCTCATACATGTTTCATATTTCCTGCTAGAACAAGACTTCTCCCTCGGAGGTGGTTCAGTGGTCTAACCACAGGGTGATGGAGTGGCTTCGCTCAGTGGACCTGGCGGAATACGCACCCAACCTGAGGGGCAGCGGGGTGCACGGTGGCCTCATCGTAAGTAACCTGAGGGGCAGCGGGGTGCACGGTGGCCTCATCGTAAGTAACCTGAGGGGCAGCGGGGTGCACGGTGGCCTCATCGTATGTAACTTGAGGGGCAGTGGGGTGCACGGTGGCCTCATCGTAAGTAACCTGAGGGGCAGCGGGGTGCACGGTGGCCTCATCGTAAGTAACCTGAGGGGCAGCGGGGTGCACGGTGGCCTCATCGTAAGTAACCTGAGGGGCAGCGGGGTGCACGGTGGCCTCATCGTAAGTAACCTGAGGGGCAGCGGGGTGCACGGTGGCCTCATCGTAAGTAACCTGAGGGGCAGCTGTGTGCACGGTGGCCTCATCGTATGTAACCTGAGGGGCAGCGGGGTGCACGGTGGCCTCATCGTAAGTAACCTGAGGGGCAGTGGGGTGCACGGTGGCCTCATCGTATGTAACCTGAGGGGCAGTGGGGTGCACGGTGGCCTCATCGTAAGTAACCTGAGGGGCAGCGGGGTGCACGGTGGCCTCATTGTAAGTAACCTAAGGGGCAGCGGGGTGCACGGGGGCCTCATCGTATGTGACCTGAGGGTCAGCGGGATGCACGGGGGCCTCATCGTAAGTAACCTGAGGGGCAGCGGGGTGCACGGGGGCCTCATCGTAAGTAACCTGAGGGGCAGTGGGTTGCATTGGGGGCCTCATCGTAAATACACACGCCACATGACTGAATCAGCCCCTTCTTACACCTTTCTACTGTATATCAGCTCAGGTACATTTGGATACAGTCAGACATACAGTTCAAGACTCCCTAAAGCCACAATTATTTTGAATTAGTCTATTTTACCAATTCATTCCATCTCAGTGTTCTGTGTAATTGTCTGTATGTAGCATGCATCTTCCTCTGAATCTTCTCTAATGACCCCTAGATTCTGGAGCCTCGTTTTAACTCAGATACCCTGGCCATGCTGCTGAACATCCCCCCTCAGAAGACCCTGCTGCGACGTCACCTGGCCACCAACTTCAACATGCTGGTGGGCTCCCAGGCTCAGCAGGAGAAGAGGGAGTTCATGGAGTCTTTGGGCTACGCTCCGCTCAGCACTACAGCCAAAGTCAGGGTAAGAGATGACAGTACTGTACTGTAGGACGCCCAGGGATGAACCACCAGCCCTCTTTTTTTGTTCTTCCTCTCACTATCCTCTTTCTCTCTCCAACTCTCTCTCTCCCCCTCCTCTCTCTCTCTGCCCCCCACTCTCTCTCTCTCCCACTCTCTCTCCCACTGCTCCCTCTCTCTGTCCCCCACTCTCTCCTCTTTCTGTCTCTCTTTCTCTCTCTCACCTCTTCTCGCTCTCTTTCCCCCTAACCTCCTCCCCTTCCTCATCTCTTTAGAGAGACAGACAACACCTTAATCCTCAGCGTGATACCTCAGACCTGGCAAAGCTCTAAGACCACCTAGCAGCTTTGCGTGCAGCAGGCTTTTGTAGCACCAGCTCATGTCTAAGACTCACCGCTTTGTTAAGGCTAGCAGAAAATGTGCTGAGGAAAAATTTTGCGATAGCATAATGTACTCAGTCAGCACAATTAGGCTTAAAGGAACCTTTTATAGCAACACTGCCCATGTTGTACGGTGTTTAGAAATTTATTCACTGATGATGGTTAAAGGGCTAGAATAGAAGTGACACACAGATTTACCTCAGTATGTTCATAAACCATGTTCTCTCTGTGCTATCTTCTGTTCAGCCAAAGAAGTTGGGCTTCTCAAACTTCGGCCACCTAAGGAAGAAGAGGTGTGACGAGTCAACAGACTACATTTGCCCCCTGGAGGCGGCCCAGGTCCAGGCGGTGCTGAACGGGGCCCACCGGCCCTACTCCGGCTTCAGGGGCCTCAGCCCCATCCTAGACAGAGACCCAGACAGACGGGAGCAGGTGGGGCCAAACAGCTGATGATGTCAAACTACTGTACCTACCTACCCATCACTACTCAGCTTGCAGCCAATAACCCCATCTCTTCCTGCCATGCCTTTACAACCCACCCCAGCACACCCACCTCCACACCCCTCACGTGCCATCATCTAACAATCAACCCCAGCCGCAGGCATGAGCTGCACTCTGGACACTTAAGAGTGGATGGTGAGTGGGAGAGCTCACCGCTCCTATGTTCTCGGTGGATTCACAAGCCTAGTGTTCAGCTGTGATCTATCACCTCACCCCTTTAATGCAGTAGGATAATGCTACTATTGTAAACGATATTGTGCATCATTTTAATTATCATTTTAACACCTGTATTTGAGATTCACATAATGGTATTCATCCATTGTTTTTAAATATATTCCTAACCAGTAGAAAGTAATGTTGCTGTTTGTCAGACAGTTATGGATTGAACTTGTGCAATATTTGCATATGGAGGAATGCATTTCATATATTTATGTTGTTAAATAAATTAAAAGAAGTACAATGAGATTTTATAGCTGTGCACATTTTGATGGATTCCAGATTGTGATTACGCACTGTTATTTTCATATATGACTGTTATAATATTTTTATAGTTAAAGATAACGCTTCAATCAAAGAATCCCTCGTTGTCATTCATTGTAAATAGCATTATCCAAATCCATCAATAAAGATTGTAAGTGTGATAAGTGTTTTATTCTTCCTGATCAATTATATTCAATCTTTATACAAAGTATGCTTCTCTCATTAGAGAAGGAGACAGTAGTCTTGTCTCCGTTTTATGATGAAATTATGCTCATTTTAAGTAAACTTTAATCAAAGAGACACTTGTAATGAAATACATTGTGCAGTGCAGAGACATCAGCATGCATCATTAATTAACCATTATCATTCACTAACTTGCTCATCAATTCTTCTGATCATCATGATTGACCCATTATATGCAAGATGGGGTAGTGTATACGGAGCACCTTGGGGGGGAGGGGGGGGACTCAACCATCTTCAGGTACATCCTTATCATAAATCCATAATGGCCACGTTCTAGGCTGACTACACTGCAGACACCTGCCAGATCTCACAACACCTGGATATGTATCTAAATTACATATCAGCTAATCACATCAGTCTGATACCCGACTGCACAGTTGGCACGTAATCATTGGTTTATGCAATGCAACGACTGCAATGTAGTTAGCATGGAATGTGACCTATGATTTGAACAGTGGTGCTTGCTCAGCAGCTATATCCCTCTACCCTGCCACCCATCATGCATGGGACTAAACAAAGCACGGTGTGTTATGTCATTGATGACCTGGCCTGTCAGTAGTACAAGTAGCTCTAGGACTAGGGGCTCTATTCAATCCATATCGCGTAAATTTAGCGTTACTGCATTCACAAGAAATGCTGCATATGTCAGCTCAATCGGATATTTACTTCTACGATACAGTTTGAATGGAGCCCCTAGGTGTTGTGTTTGATGAAAGGCCTGACTTTGCAGATGGCGGTGACAGAGGGGCCCGTGCTGCAGATAGAAGCTCTGTCTGAGGGAATTAACCAACTCACGGTAAGTAGCTCCTCAGTCAGTCTCGTTCAACAAGCTTTCTATGTCTGTTTAATTAAATAACCAGATAACAAAGATTTCCTTTTAAGCTGTTGTGTTTTACTTTTCTCCTCAATGCTGTGGTACTATGCTGTTATTATATTTGCTGACAGCAGGCGTTGCAACTGAACAAACAGGCTTCAACAAATAGATTTTGAATTTACTTTGTTGGGACATTAGCCTTAAGCCTTTAACTGACAAACATTGCAGCATAACACTCCTTGCTAACCCCAGGCCCTGGCCCTTCTTGCTTTCAGTATTTGCTTAGCCGAGATGAGGTTCTGAAGGAGATGAGACGCCCTCAAACAGCACTAGTCTGAGAGGATGCCATGCTGGCCACACTAACCGACACAGCCAATCAACCAAGGGAAAGCGCGGCCTCATACCAACCCAAACTCAACGTAGGGAGCTTTACCAGCAACCTCAACTGGCCATATCCCTTATCTCATCATAATACAGTACTATAATGAACACTACTTCTGTATTAGTGACAGAAACACAAAGAACATTGAAGCCATTCTGTCTAACGTGTGTCATTGGAGTGTAGCTCTTCCAAACTTAATAGTGAATAGTATGTACTTTGTCTTTTTGGTGAAAAGTATAGGCCTACCGCAAGCCACTTAAACATGTATTAAAGTGCTCTTTTCCCTACGTAATCTATTTCCCTGTAATATCGGCCAAACTGTATTATTTTGTACGATATATGTACATATCATATTTTACAAGTTGTTTTTTACGTATACTGAAAAATATAAACACAACATGCAATAATTTCAAAGATTTTACTGAGTTACAGTTCATATAACATCAGCACACGTGACCTGCGGTTGTTAGGTCGGTTGGATGTACTGCCAAATTCTCTGAAACGACATTGGAGGCGGCTTATGGTAGAGAAATGAACATTCAAATTCTCTGGCAACAGCTCTGTGGGACATTCCTGCAGGCAGCATGCCAATTGCATGCTCCCTCAAAACTTGAGACATCTGTGACATTGTGTTGTGTGACAAACGTGGCCATATATTGTCCCCAGCACAATGTGCACCTGTGTAATGATCAATCTGTTTAATCAGCTTCTTGATATGTCACACCTGTCAGGTGGATGAATTATCATGGCAAAGGAGAAATGCTCACTAACAGGGATGTAAACAAATTTGTGCACAACATTTGAGAGAAATAAGCTTTTTGTGGCTATGGGACATTTCTGGGATCTTTTATTTCTGCTCATGGAACATGGGACCAACACTTTACATGTTACGTTTATATTTTTGTTCAGTATATGTTTTCAAAGTTACCTGGACACATCTCTGATTAAAATAAGGCACTAGGTCATACTGTAAACAAACACACCCAACACTTAATACAGCTCATTTGTATTGGAACAATAAGAAACAGGTTTTTCCATGTTTCCACACATAATTGGCATATAGGCAGATGTAGTCTTTGTGGTATGTCCCTTTAACAAGTCACCAGACCAGAGGATCCCTTCTGTGAGAGAGCAAACACTAAGGGAAGCCTGCTCTCTAAGAGTTAGGTAACCCAGTGTACTGTCCAAAGCCTGGCATAACCTGTATGTGGATCCTTCTGCTGGTTGTTCATCTGCTTCAATCCAGCACATCCTAATATCTCACTAGGGTTCCAGAGAGGAGAGAGGGGCTGGAGCTGTTCCAAACATCAAAGGCAGACCGATACTGGTGAGTTTTCATTTAATTTAATATTACTTTTTTTACCAATCTGGAGCAAACACAGTACAATCCAAACATGTTTGTATTTTCTAAGGTTTGGGTTCCATTAGGGTTGGGTACCATCAACACTTATGTACCTTCAACCCCTGTTATTACACAAGTATACTTTTGTAACTTTTATGTCAATTATAATTTCTACAACAATAAACTATACTGTTGTTATCACATGTTCAGGTTATAAGGGAAACCACCCTCTAACCTAGTCCTGTAGATATGGGGAAGATAGAGAGCAAACAACCAGCCCCGGACATTCCCAAGATAATCTCAACCTGGTGGGAGAGGCTACAGAAGAAGCCACCAGCTCCAACCATGACCATTCCAAACATGAACTTTAACTTCCCAACCCTGTGGGGAAGGAGAGAGAGCAAGCTACCAGACCCAGACATACCCAGTATATTCTCCACTCTGTGGAGAACCCCCCAAAACCCCAACGATTTTGTCCCTCTATTCAACGACTGTGTGGGGATAGCTGCAGCTCGGACCCAGGAGTACCTCCTGTTCCTGGACCCAGAGGACAAGTTCCAGCCTAGCCCGGCAGCCCTCAATGACATCTTTCTAATGACCTACATCACCCAGAGCAGCCACCTCCACATGACCGACTCCTTCAACTGCACCACCATGACCAAGCAGCAGCGCATCCTCCTGGGTGCTGACTGGGTGTGGGCTGTGCTGGAGAGGCCCACCAAGAACCCCCGCATCCAGATCGCCGTGCAGATCCTGCACCTGCCCGAGAGGGAGGGAGGGCCAGCCGAGGACATCCCCCCGGAGGTGTACACTGAATCCATGCAGATGGCCAAGATGGAGTCTGCTCATAAGAACAAGGCAGAGAGGATGGTGGATTTCTGTGCCTCCATCGGTAATGACTGCTACGCCCTCTTTCTCCTCTTTGGCCGCAAGGGCGACCCGGGCAACATCTACGGGGTGCTGAGCAACAACTTTCATGCTGCTATAGGGAAGACTAAGATCAACCGTGCACTCATTGAGAATTTCTTTAAAGGGTCCAGGTACTTACACACGCCCACTGGAATGCTACAGGCTATTGTCACCAAGAGAGATTCTGACCCTTTAACTTTGCTCATCAAGTTTACCTGACCAGTGTGATCGATGACAGAGCAGCCATATGGGACCTTTCAGATGACTCTGCTTACTGTAGTGTTTCACATGGGAGGATGGACTGTTGTGGTTGGTGGGTTTATGCTTGCCTGGGACTTGGGGACCCTGTGTGCTGAAAATGGCCTGTGTCCATGTCTCATTTGTGGACTACTGACCCATGCCTGCTGACAGCTGCTCACACCCCTGTGGTTAGTATTTCTGTTAGAGCCCTATTCAATCAGATCCGCTTTAGCCGACAACCGCATAGCGGTTCTTTTGGCAGTGTCGGAGATGAAACTGCGTTAGAGCTGTCAAATCCAAAAGCGTCTCCTGACATTATACCTAAAGCGGACATTGCTATTGGCTGCACAGTGTCACATTAAGAGAAATACCATGAAGCCTTGTTTACAAGTTGGAACACTGGAATGTGAGATGGAATCTACACCTCCGTTAAGATGATAGAAACCCTCATTATTTAGTTGATTTTTTCAATTTTCAATTTGAGCGTCATTATTTCTATGTAGCCTACACTTTCTCCTTCTGAACTTCTAACGGAAGTGGGACTGGTGTGGCTTTGTGACAAAGATCAAGAGCAGCTGCTCAATGATTTGACAGCTCCAATGCAGTTCCACCTCCGACACAGCCAAAACATCAGCTATGCAGGTGTCGGTTATTGCCAGTTAACGCATGATCTGATTGAATCTAGGCCTTAATGGACTTAACACTTCACTGGCATTGCACTTAGGTAGTTTGTGTGAATTTCCACATATCTGCTATCACTACTCATTGACATTAACACCTCTGTACAGCTTATGTTGACATGGAAACTATGATTTGCCACAAAATATTTTTGTATTTTCTAGGATGGACTTAATGACTGAACACATTGTGATAGCTTCACCCAAAACCTAATTCTAAGTTCATTTGATTAAGGCGGATTGTTCTCTAAAAGTTGAGTCAAAGTAGGAAATAACAGGATGGGGAGTTCAAAAATAAATGAAATGTATATTTCTGGATGTCTTGAGTTATCTTGTTTAGAAGAGGATTATTTATGTTGAGGATTATGCTCAGTGGTAAGTAGCATAATGTAAATGAAGGGATTTGTGTTTAAATATGCAGGTTTGCTAAGGCTTCATGTTATATATACACACTGTGGTGCCGAGAATAATACTACTCTTTTTCCCCAATACCACAAAGACATCAGATTATGTTTAGAGATGGATTTAATGAGTAATGAGATTCAACAAAACATCCAAATGCTTTAGATACAGTACATGATTAGAACAATTATTACTAAAACAGTTCAAACATACTAAAACTAAACTAACCATTCACAGTATCTCACACAAAAAAGTTATTTGAATGTTCAACATGCAAATATGACATTTGTTATTCAAAACGCTAGAGAATATCCTGTTGGTCTTGAAATGTAGGGTGTTACATTGTGTTCTACACACAGAATTCAATAGAACATATTGTCTTAAATGTCCTGGTGTCGTTTTAATGTATCTATGCCTAGTTGGAGGCCTGGGAGTTACCAGTATGTGAATGTGTTCTCTGTCTTGTAGCCCAGAGTGGAGAGGTTGGGGCGCCATGGATGCTGGGTCATGGGGGGTGGGCCACACATGACAATGAGCACATCGTTGGACACAAGGGGAAGGTGCTCTTTCATCATATCAGCGTTCACAAACCCTGAGCTGTACTTCCGGTCTGTAATCAGAGGAAAACACAAGCTGAATTCAACCGTTTTTAATCAACAGATAAGGATCAGCCCTGCAGGCCAATGAAATGATCACATCCTGTTAGAGAAGATGTGCTTCATTTATGTGGAACTAACGGATGAGTGCCAGGATAGACAATTATTTGGAGCCTCATTTGCATACTGTACCATATGAGGAAGCTACAGTATAGCTGACGGGTCACATGGCAAAACAGAATCTAAATAGAATGTTTAGATCATAGCGATGTTGGGATATGATTGGAGGGGGAAGGGTTTCCATTCATTCAGTTGACATCAGTAACAAACCAATTCAAAAGGGTTGCTGCAGGTGCACCTTTGGGGATTTTTTGGTTATTGTCCGTCCGTCCGTCCGTCCGTCCCTCCCTCCCTCCCTCCCTCCCTCCCTCCCTGTCCGTCCGTCCGTCCCTCCCTCCCTCCCTCCCTCCCTCCCTCCAAAGTGTGTTATAATATGGTAACACAGCATGGTAAAAACGTTTTTTTTGCAGTCCAACACGAATGATACAATGGTATTAGCCCATGACAACGCTGTACCTTAATCTTTTTTATCATGGAATACTATGGTCTTACCTTGTGGAGGCTTGTCTAGAGTGAACCACAAATTGAGTTGTTCAGAGTGACTCTTCAGCACCTTCTCTAGTTCCTCCTGTAGTAGAATATGCTTAGTCTGGGGGCAAGAGACCCCAGAATAAGGGGTCTTTGATTTGATGATTGTCATTGAAGTTGTATTCATAACAAGCTCTGTGTCCACTTCATTGATAATCCACGGTGACGGTTTAATACTGTGTGGGATGTGACTCTTCCCTGTACGCCGGTGAGACTGACCTGGTTAGCAAATATGAGGGAGCACTTGGTGTCATCTGCAGGGTCTGCTGTAATACTGTGAATCAGCTGCAGCATGGAGGTAATCCCTGAAAAAGCACCCGGACATTTCATCCAATTAGCAGTTTTTCAACTCAGAGCACATGATTTATGCTGAAAGAAAAAGTTACACAAATTGTGTTTTCCTTAGGAGGAAGAAGACATGTCTCGTTCCAAAGAATTTATGCTACCCACGTATTTCTAAATAAATACTTGACACATACAGTTCCTACCTGTTCCACCAGCGAGTATACATACAGTATGTTTCATTGCGGACCTTAGCCTCAGACTTCTTATTAGGTTGAATGGCAAATTTGCCTTAAAATTGGGAGAAATTGGTTTCAATAAAGTTTGAGAAAGGGTTGATGCATTGTATTACATTGCCCTCTATTGGTCAAACAATGAAAATGCCATGATGAAGCACAGCATGGTACACACCTTACTAGAAGGACTAGATCACACACACACACACACACACACACACACACACACACACACACACACACACACACACACACACACACACACACACACACACACACACACACACACACACACACACACACACACACACACACACACACACACACACACACTTACCATTTATTGTGTATACAAGCAGGCCATTAGGACCTCTGAAGTCTATTTTGTCTCCAATGCTCATGGCGTCCAGGGACTGGGACATCTTACCTCTGTCAGGATAGTTAGTGTGAATGTTTTTGAAGTACACCTGGGAAAACATAGGCACAAGTTATGATGAACTTTCCCCAACTTATAAAAAGTCCGACAAGTAATTCAACTGATTGAAATTCAATTCCAAACATTCATCCAAATCCATCTATATGGTGTCAGATCCTTGCTGTTATATTGTAAAATGTCTGAACAAACTCAAATGATCTGTTTGAGAGGGCTGATGAATAAGAGTAGCTTGACCACCAGGTTCACAAAGCCCTGTCCCACATCACTGGAGACAGGAGTGTAGGCCTGGATCCCTAGGCTCCCATGGACCTTAGCTGACAGGTGCACATGCTGTCCTGGGTGGGAGGAAAGGGGTACATGGGGTGAAAGGGGCAGAAGAGTGATAGTACTATCTTCTCAGGCAGTCCTTGTGGTATTTATAAGTCCTTGATATACCCAGATAAGTAGGTCTCTGGTCTGATAGGATACCGGTGCTGTTGCACTGCCTGATATACCCAGATATAGGTCTCTGGTTTGATAGGATACCGGTGCTGTTGCACTGCCTGATATGCCCAGAGAAGTAGGTCTCTGGTCTGATAGGATACCGGTGCTGTTGCACTGCCTGATGAATGAAATAAGTGTTTAGTGTAGCATCAGTACGAAATGGCAGTCCAAGGATGTGTGTTGAAGAGGGAAGTCCAAAGCGAAACGGCTTTGTATCATGGCTTACATCCTGCGCAGAAACAGAGTTGGAATACTGTAACTTTAATATCACCGGCAGACCAACTCAATAGCAGCTTGAAGTTAGAAACCTTAACTAAATGGAACTACATTTAAAGGCAATGTCTCCAGTTAAGTTGAAAAAGGCCACATCCTAACAGAGAGCCCCTTGGATGAGTGAGGTAACTAATCAAGTAAAGAGAAACTGCAGAAAGGCAGAGCAGAAGTGAAAAAAGCCAAAGTTGCAGGTTCATTATGATATCCTGAGAGAGCCACTTGACATACATAACAAGGCAGTTAGAAATGCCAGACAGGCACAATATTCTTACTTGATCACTATTAATCAGAATAATTTGAGAGTGCTCTTCTCAAACATTGATTGCATGATAAATCCTTCCCCCGCAAACCGATGTGAACTTTCCTCCACATCTAAATGTTCTACCCAAGAAAGTCATTGGTCAACTGGAAAACATACAGAATGCTGCAGGGTACTGGCCAAGACCAGACGGAGAGCACACATTACACCGGTTTTAAAGTCTCTGTACTGTAAAACATACAGAATGCTGCAGGGTACTGACCAAGACCAGACGGAGAGCACACATTACACCGGTTTTAAAGTCTCTGTACTGTAAAACATACAGAATGCTGCAGGGTACTGACCAAGACCAGACGGAGAGCACACATTACACCGGTTTTAAAGTCTCTGTACTGTAAAACATACAGAATGCTGCAGGGTACTGAACAAGACCAGACGGAGAGCACACATTACACCGGTTTAAAGGTCTCTGAACTGTAAAACATACAGAATGCTGCAGGGTACTGGCCAAGACCAGACGGAGAGCACACATTACACCGGTTTTAAAGTCTCTGCACTGGCTGCCTGTGAGTTTTAGAATTTCATTTAAGATTCTTCTGTTTTTTTTTATCAATTCATGATTGTGCACCCCGATGCATGTCAGACATGCTTTTAAGTTATGTACTATACACAGTAGGTCCCTCAGGTCCTCTGGAACTGGCCTTCTAACTGTTCCAAAGCTTAGGATCAAGAGACGTGGAGAGGCAGCCTTTAGTTACTATGCCACCCCTGCCAGAGAACCTGTGGAGGGCTGAAACTGAAGACATATTTAAAAACATATTTTTAGTTTTACTTTTCCTTAGGGTGCTTTTTACATGTTCAGTTTGTGTCATTCCTTTATTTTTTATCTTATGTTTGTTGTGCAGTAAATATTTCAGCTTTTATTTTCATTGTTTTTTATTAGTTTTTTCCTGTGAAGTACATTGTGTTGCATTCCATGTCTGAAATGTGCTGCATAAATAAAGCTTGATTTGATTTGTTTGCGGAGACTGCATTCACGTAAACGCTGCATTTCATTTCAATCATAAATGACCTTTACATTTCAATCTCAATCTCGCAATACGTATTGAATCAAGCCCTAAATTTGTGAAAATCCTATAATTTGTCAGAAGAATCAGAATGATCTGAATTAGTTTTTGCAGGTGTAAAACCATGCACTCTAAAACAAGTAGAAACACATGGGAAACAGGGAAGGTGGGATTTATCTATACTACAATGTCATTTTATTTATTTCTGTGACTTGCAAACCTGCTGTAAAATGAATAAGAGTTCTGGCCAGATTACGAGAGGATGTCAAGTCATTGGGGATCAAGACGGGATGACTGGGAGGGCATCAGACACTTCGGTCTTTCGGTGGACCCACTCTCCCCAAGTAGAGACCCACTAGCCACTATAGTTGAATTAAATTCACAAGGTATTACAAACTGAACACAGTATTTAAAAGGCAGTCTTTCTCCAGTGTGTTTATGACATAATCCACAGACTGTTGGTACATCAGGAGAGGAGTTGGAGCATTAAAGACCTAAAAAGGCACAGGGCCTCAAAGTACAATGTAGTACTTTGCTTTATGTTTTTTGTGTGTTCCATGGGATGTACACCGCCCTATGACAAGTCTGCTAAAATGTTTTGTCTGGTTCTTCAATGATGGACCGAACAGACAAGGCCAACAAAATCCAATTTATTACATGGAATGTACATGGACTCCACAATGGAAAGAAAAAGCACAAGGTTCTAGAACATTTAAAAGAGATTATCAGCAGGTGTGGTTTTCCTGCAAGAGGTACGTTTCAAAAAGGAGAAATGTAATAATTTAAAAGGGGAGCTGGGTTGGAGAGGCCTATACTGCCACCTACTGTATTCAATGAATAGATTCAGTCTGATATTCAAATACAACACAATGTACAGTTGACAGTAAAAGCAATGAATATCGTTTATGCCCTAAAAAAAATAAAGGGAATGTTCAAAGGCCATTATTAGAAAACTATCATAGGAAGAAGGCAGTCTATTTCTTAAAAAGTTCACTTGTTGTAGGCATCCTGACAAACAAGAATACAACCTTTTCCCTTATATCCCAGTACCTTACATTGTAACGGCGTTCCTCCTCCTCTTCATCCGAAAAGGAGGAGTAGTGATTCGACCAAAATGCAGCGTTGTAGTTCGACATATTATTTATTAAACAAAACAGAAAACACGACGAACACTTGAATAATTACAAAACAATAAACGACGTAGACAGACCTGGACGACGAACTTACATGAAACACGAAGATCGCAATAACAGGAAAACTGACTACATAAAACGAACAAACAAAACCGAAAACAGTCCCGTGTGGCGTAACATACACAGACACATGAGACAACCACCCACCAACAAACAGTGTGAAAACACCTACCTTAATATGGCTCTCAATCAGAGGAAATGAAAACCACCTGCCTCTAATTGAGAGCCATATCAGGTCACCCTTAACAAACATAGAAACACACAACATAGACTACCCACCCAAACTCACGCCCTGACCGTCAAACGCATACAAAATAACAAAAAAACGGTCAGGAACGTGACATACATGGTGAAAAATACATATTGGTTTAATTGTATATCCCCCCAGGTGGAAAATCTTGGGGTGGGGGGTTAGCAGGCAACCTAAATCACAAATTTAGCAAGTTAGACAACAATAAAGGGTATATTCAAGGAACCTCCAAAGAGGCTGAAAAAAACATAATCTCTACAAATAATCTAAAGGACATCTGGAGATTACTATTCGACTACAAAAGACTACTCCTTTTTTTTCTCAAAGTAAGAAAATCTACTCAAGAATTGACTACATTTAATGTATATTTCCCAAAATTCACTACATTTATTGGGTAAAGAAATCCATGACATAGTGATATCGGATCATTCTCCTGTATCGTGCTTAATTACACCAACATAAAATATACTTAGTGACAGAATATGGAGAATGAACAGAGCGCATCGTCAAGAACCAAAATTTATTAAATACATAAACAAAAACAAAAAAAACTTTACCATTACAAATGAGGACAGAGTAAAGCCTTCCCCTGACATAATCTGGGATGTTAAGGGGATGATAATCTCATTCTCGGCAAAACATAAATCTGAGTTAATAAAAAAGAAAAGAGTTCAAAAAGAAAACATTTCTGAACTTAAGCAGGCATATGTTTTAGATTGAAGAGAGCCAACAACTACAGGTTAAACTAAAATTAAACATACTATTTACTGGCAAATAAACCCAGGAAACACCTTGTATTCCTCACAAATGAATACATGCCAAACCAGTTATAGTTTTAAAAGTTAAGGATACAAATGCTTCAATTAGACAACGCTATTAATTTCCATTTTAAAGGCTTTTATGAAAATCTATATAAATCCAAATTAAAGTTGGACTGATCTTACAGCCTTAGACTCAACAACCCTGAAGCAACTATCAGGAAGAAAAAAAATCCCTCCCAAATAAATATTAGACAAAACTTTCACGTGAAAAAAAGCACCAGGTATGGACAGCTTTCCCATAAAATGTTACTTAACATTCTGGGACAAAGTAGAGCTCCTAATTTACTGAAATGATAAGACATACAGTACTGTGCAAAAAATGTAGGCAGGTGTGAAAAAAATACTGTAAAGTAAGAATGCTTTCAAAAATAGACAGGTTAATAGTTTATATTTATCAATTAACAAAAGTGAGCGAATAGAAGAAAAATCTACATCAAATCACATTTGATGTGACCACCCTTTGCCTTCAAAACAGCATTACATCTTCTAGGTACACTTGCACACAGTTTGAAGGAACTCAGCAGGTAGGCAGGCCCAAACATCTTGGCGAACTAACCACAGTTCTTCTGTGGATTTATGCAGCCTCAGGTGCTTCTCTCTCTTCATGTAATCCCAAACAGATTCGATGATGTTGAGATCAGGGCTCTGTGGGGGCCATACCATCACTTCCAGGACACCTTGATCTTCTTTATGCTGAATTTAGTTCTTAATGACTTTCACTGTATGTGCGGGGTCTTTGTGTGCTGCAGAATACATTTGGGGCCAATCAGATGCCTCCCTGAGGGTATTGCATGATGGATAAGTATCTGCCTGTACTTCTCAGCATTGAGGAGACCATTAATTCTGACCAAATCCCTAACTCCATTTGCAGAAATGTAGCCCCAAACTTGCAAGGAAAATCCACCATGCTTCACTGTTGCCTGCAGACACTCATTCGTGTACCGCTCCCCAGCCCTTCGGCGAACAAACTGCTTTCTGCTACAACCAGTAGCAGAGCACCTGCTGCCATTTTTCTGCACCCCAGTTCCTGTGTTTTTGTGCATAGTTGAGTCGCTTGGCCTTGTTTCCACGTCGGAGGTATGGCTTTTTGGCCACAAGTCTTCTATGAAGGCCGCTTCTGACCAGACTTCTCCGGACAGTAAATGTGTGTACCAGGGTCCCACTGTTTTCTGCCAATTCTGAGCTCATGGCACTGCTGGACATCTTCCGACTGCGAAGAGAATTAAGCATGATGTGTCTTTCATCTGCTGCAGTAAGTTCCCTTGGCCGACCACTGCGTCTACGGTCCTTAACGTTGCCCGTGTCTTTGTGCTTCTTCAAAATAGCTTGGACAGCACACCTGGAAACCCCTGTCTGCCTTGAAATTTCTGCCTGGGAGAGACCTTGCTGATGCGGTATGACTACCTTGTGTCTTATTGCTGTGCTCAGTCTTGCCATGGAGCATGACTTTTGACAGTAAACTGTCTTCCGCAACCTCACCTTGTTAGCGGAGTTTGGTTGTTCCTCACCCAGTTTCATTTCTCCTACACAGCTGTTTCTGTTTCAGTTAATGATTGTGTTTCAACCTACAAATTGATTGATGATCATCAGCACCTGTTTGGTATAATTATTTAATCATACACCTGACAATATGCCTACAAAATCCCTGACTTTGTGCAAGTGTACCTACAATAATTGATGCTGTTTTGAAGGCAAAGGGTGGTCACACCAAATATGGATTCGATTTAGATTTTTCTTCTGTTTACTCACTTTGAATTTAGTTAATTGATAAATATAATTTATTAACATGTCTATTTTTTAAAGCATTCTAACTTTACAGCATTTTTTCACACCATCCTAAAACCTTTGCACTGTACTGTATGTCACTCAATTCAGTGCTTCCTAGCTCCATGTATCAAACAGTTATCTCAGTTATATTATATTATATTAGAAGCAGGACAATCTGGAGAGTCCCCTGCAGATTACAGACCCATAAATGTAATAACTTGTGACAAAATAAAAAATAAATAACAAATAATAACAAAACTCATAAGCAACAGAATAGCAAAAGTCTTACCAGACTTGACATTTTAATGAAACAGGGGTTATTAAAAATAAAATAGACACTTACAAAAAAAATACAAGAACATGTTTCAATATGATACAATGATACAATAAGCTAAAATACAAGATGTAGATTTATCAATATTGGCGTTGGATGCTGAAAAGGCTTTCTACTGTCTTGAATGACCTTTTCTATTAAAAACTTTGGTAAGCCTTCAACTTTCCAGTTGAAATAATACATTTCATAATAATGTTATATAAATATCCTAATGCAAATATGTACACAAATAATACAGTATCTGAATAAATTGCTTTAGAAAGGAGCACAAGACAGGGATGCCCTCTGTCTCCCCTCCTGTTTGCACTAGCAATTGAACCGCTTGCCGAATTAGACAGGACCCAAAGTATAGGTAAACATGAGTATAAACTAAACTTATTTGCCTGACGATCTCGTGATGTACTGTACCTGACAAATATTGAAAACTCAATGCCCCCCTTGTTAAAAATATTTTCAGAATACTCTAAAATCTCAGGATATAAAATACATGTGGAAAAAACTAAAATAATGGCAATAGGAAAAATAAAAATAATAACTCTTATTTACAGCAATTCTTTAAGTGGACCACAAAAAAATACAAAAAAAATACTTAGGAGGCTTAATAAGTGACAACAAACAAAAAATATATACAGTAAAGATAACGTTATCCCATTACTCAACAACATGAAAACAGATCTAATTAAATGGAACAATCTTCCCATAAATCTTACAGTTAAAGAATAAACCTTTTTAGAATGGCATGGCTTATAAAGTTTTTACACTGAAGAAAAATAAAATGCAACATGCAGCAATTTGTTTTCATGAAATCAGTCAATTGAAATAAATTAATTCAGGCCCTAATCTATGAATTTCACATGACTGGGAATACATGTCACGGCCGTCAAAGGAAGTAGACCAAAGCGCAGCGTGGTGAGCGTACATATTCCTTTTTATTTAAGATGACGCCGACAAAAACAATAAACAATACAAAAACAACCGTGAAACTTAAGGCTAAAGTGCCACAAACAAAGACAACTTCCCACACTGAAAGGAGGGAAAAGGGATACCTAAGTATGGTTCCCAATCAGAGACAATGATAGACAGCTGTCCCTGATTGAGAACCATACCCGGCCAAAACATAGAAATACAAAATCATAGAAAACAAAAACATAGAATGCCCACCCCAAATCACACCCTGACCAAACCAAATAGAGACATAAAAAGGCTCTCTAAGGTCAGGGCGTGACAATACAGATATGCATCTGATCGTCAAATATACCTTAAAAAAAGGTAGGGGCCTGGATCAGAAAACCAGTCAGTATCTGGTGTGTTGATTGTAGCCTGTGGAATGTGGAATGCTGTCCTGCTCCTCTTCAATTGCTGTACGAAGTTGCTGGATATTGTCGGGAACTGGAACACGCTGTCATACACTTCAATCCAGAGCATCCCAAACATGCTCAATAGGTGACATGACAGTGGATGAATGGCACGTCACTGTATCTCTGTGCATTCAAATTGCCATCAATAAAATGCATTTGTGTTCATTGTCTGTAGCTTATGCCTGCCCATATCATAACCCCAACGCCACCATGGGGCAATGTTGACATCAGCAAATTGCTCGTCCACACACGACGCCATACACGCTGTCTTCCATCTGCCCGGTACAGTTGAAACCGGGATTAATCCGAGAAGAACACACTTCTCCAGCGTGCCAGTGGCCATTGAAGGTGAGCATTTGCCCACTGAAGTTGGTTACAATGCCGAACTACAATCAGGTCAAGACCCTGGTGAGGACGACAAGCATGCAGATGAGCATCCCTTAGACGGTTTCTGACAGACTGTGCAGATATTCTTCAGTTATGCAAACCCACAGTTTCATCAGCTGCCTGGGTGGCTGGTCTCAGACGATCCCGCAGGTGAAGAAGACAGATGTGGAAGGGCTGGCGTGGTTACATGTGGTCTGCGGTTGTGAGGCCGGTTGGACGTACTACCAAATTCTCTAAAACGACGTTGAAGGCGGCTTATGGTAGAGAAATTAACATTCAATTATCTGGCAACAGCTCTGGTAGACATTACTGCAGTCATCATGCCAATTGCTAGCTCCTTAAATACTTGAGACATCTGTGGCATTGTGTTGTGTGACAAAACTGCACATTTTAGAGTGGCCTTTTATTGTCCCCAGCACAAGGTGCACATTTGTAATGATCATGCTGTTTAATCAGCTTCTTGATATGCCACACCTGTCAAGTGGATTAATTATCTTTGGCAAGGGAGAAATACTCATGAACACATGTAAATACATGTGTGTGCAACATTTAAGAAAAATAAGCTTTTTGTGCATATGGAACATTTCTGGGATCTTTTATTTCTGCTCATGAAACATGGGACCAACACTTTACATGTTTCGTATATATTTTTGTTTAGTGTATTTATGAAAATAATGTAGGTTTTGATTGTTGTTTCATTGTTTAGAAGTTGAAGCATTGGTCAGACAACTGTTGAACAGGCACAAGCTCTGAAGAGATTTCTTCATCTTTGTTTATAGTTTTAGAAGATTACTTTTGGCCCAATCCCTCTATCCCTCTGCGGGTTGATTTCATTGAATCCAACAGACAGTGACCTTGTTCCTACCAGCAGGTGGTGCCACATTATCTGGAGAAGACTGAAGTTTTCATTTCCTCCTGAGGACCTGCATGCCAGCTGTATCCAGTACGTCCATGTGTTTTTGGTATTGATAGAGTTTGTGTACTTTCAGCAATCGACACTTCCTGTAACCTTTAGTAATATAGCTGTCAGAGCAGCTCATAGATTACTGCACCTGTACATAGCCCATCTATAATTTAGCCCAAACAACTACCTCTTTACCTACTGTATTTATTTATTTTGCTCCTTTGCACCCCATTATTTCTATCTCTACTTTGCACCTTCTTCCACTGCAAACCAACCATTCCAGTGTTATTTTTTTTACTTGCTATATTGTATTTACTTCGCCACCATGGCCTTTTTAATATATATTTTTTTATTTTATTTATATATATATTTTGTTTGCCTTCACCTCCCTTATCTCACCTCACTTGCTCATATTGTATATAGACTTATTTTCACTGTATTATTGACTGTATGTTTGTTTTACTCCATGTGTAACTATGTGTTGTTGTATGTGTCGAACTGCTTTGCTTTATCTTGGCCAGGTCGCAATTGTAAATGAGAACGTGTTCTCAATTTGCCTACCTGGTTAAATAAAGGTGAAATAAAAAAAATAAAAAAAATATCGTAACAACTAGACATGGTCTCTACATGAACCTGGATGTAAGGCGGAAAGACTTTACGTCTGGGGTGGAGATCAGAGGGGTATACTGCAAGGTATGATCCATCAGTTAGCCAGCTAACTTTGATAAGTAACCAGAAATAACTATTGCTTTTATGGTTAATAAAAAAAAAGCAAAACATTGATATTAAATCAATTTGACGATGCCCATTTCAAGCTCATCTTTTCAAAAAATATTAAAGTTATATCAGAATACTTAGGCAAGTTAGCTGGCTAACTCCTTGATCCTGCATTGTAGTATACCCCTCAGGTTTCATATGTTTGATTCTGTTAGTCCTTTCTGTCAAGTAGATACTGTATCATCTATCTGTTTGTGAACAACCCTCAAAGGCAGAATTGCATAAGCTGGCCTCATCAGGTAATATTCTCCATGCCATCTTTCCACTTATCTGACTATTGATGTCAGGAAGTTACCTGTATTTCGAATGACAAAGCATACTTCCCCTAGACATGTACATCATTTAGCAGAAACACTTATCCAGAGCAACTAGGGTTCAGGGCACATTTTCACCTATTTGTCTCAGGGATTCAAACCAATGACCTTTCAGGTACTGGACCAACGCTCTTAACTGCTAGGCCACCCCTAGGTGACTTTGGAGATTTTCTTTCAGTCGACTTCAGCATCGTAGCCTTGAAAACAACTCCTGTTGAGCTGTAACCAAAGATGATTTCGTTACAGGGGTGTCAAACATACGGAGCCAGGCCCTGGAGTCAGGCCTTTGCACCAAGGCTACCTAGAGGAAGGGGAGTTAATGGAGGGCTGACGGACCAATAGGAGAGAGGAACTCACTATGGCGGAGCCATGACAAAGCACAGCTGAGTGAACCAGATGAACCAATATCACTTCAGTGTCTGATCACTCAGGGGTTGAGCACCGGTTTAGCACTGGAAAAGGTTTGTGTGTGTGTGCATGTGCACACTGTCTAATTAATTAAAATATCTCCAAGCATGTTGATGACGCTATAATTTAATATTATCACTCCAGTGTCAGATCACTCAGTGGTTGAACACTGGTTTACAAAGAAAGTGTGTGCGTGCGTGCGTGCGTGCGTGCGTGCGTGCGAGAGAGAGAGAGAGAGAGAGAGAGAAATGTGCGTGCGTGCGTGTGAATAGAGAGAGTGACAATACAATTGTTCCATAGCCCTTCCCACAAATCCATGGAATTTGTGCTGATTGGATGTTCCTTTTTCAAATCATGTCTCTGTTAGAACCGCTGTGTCTGCTTCATTTCTGAGCGGTATATGCAAGCAACAAAAAGCAGCTTGACTCCGTTAGAATACCACATGGTCCTCCAGCCTCAAGCTAGGTGGGTCAAGGCTAACAGGATTCTCCAGATGACTCCGCTCCATAGTTATTATCATCATAATCTATGCTGGAGGCCAGCTCCTCCTGCTGCTTCTGGTATAGCAGGGTTCTAGAGGAGTCAGCTGAATCTTCTGTGGACAGAAAGCCGGAGACACAGAGAAACACACTTAAGAAAATACATAATATGTTACTCTTGAGTAAACTGTAGGAATGTGAAAAGAAATGAATGATTCACACAGTACTTGAGTTAACCCCACAGATATTGTTGCGTTTTTGAGTGTTTCCCATCTCAGGACAATATAAGGCAGAACTCTTTGAGTGCCATTAGCCAGATGATGTAAAGGCATGAAGAATTGCTTTCAAGACACTAGAGATTGTGTAGTAGCACCACAGATCCACATGACAAACCTCCCTCACCGTGGAGTTGTTCGTGGATCCAGTCTGTTATCATGGGGACTGAGGTGTAGACTCCTGGCCTCTGGAACTTCCCACAGCCTTCCTTTCGGCTGCTCACTCCCAGGACAAAGTAACCAGAGTCCTCTCTCTGACACACCAGTGCTCCCCCAGAATCACCTGGACCCTGAAGGAAGACCGTTTGATCTTTAACTTAATGTTTCTGACAAATGAAACTCCTCGCAATGAGATTATACTTTATCCTCTACCGTATTATATACAGTTACATGGTTTGGGTGACTGTATTCTATCGTCTTGGACTGGTACTGAGTACTTCAAAGTTTAAGAAAAGGCCCTCAATGTGCTCTCTGATATGGTTATAAACCATAGTTCCAAACATTGCCACCAGAGGGGGATGTATGATAACACAAATCCTTTGAGTCCACTGTTGTTATACTGTAACAGCCACCACCCATCCATCCCGATGTGTTCCAGTGTTTACAGTGGTGCTATGAACCCTGTGTGTTCCTCACCGTGCACGTGTCCTGTCCACGATGCTGTGGCGGCCCAGCACACAGCATTCTAGGGGTCAGTCTACCAGTGTTATAACGCTCACAGTCAGCATGACTCACAAGTGGCACCTCTAGCGGCTCAACAGTGCTGTTCCATGGTCCACCTAACAGTCAACATACACCACAGTCTCTGTGTTAGGCTACACACAGAAAACTACAAACACATACTGTTAACACACATGCTACACCCACCCATACACACACACTCAAATACGCACAATCACTGAAAGACTGACACACACACACACACACACAAAAAACACAATCACTGAAAGACTGACACACACACACACTTTGAATGAGGTAATGTCATGTTTGTACATAGACATAATCCCTGTGCCCACATAAACAAACTTTTTACAATGACACTCATCGTGATACAGTGATCTTTTTGCTTTGTCATCATGGTGTCTTGTTGTGGGTCAAACATAGTTAGGGCTGCAAAATTCCATTTGCCCTAAACACAGTATGGCATGATACTGTACATACCTGTCTGACTCTCCCACGATGAAAGCATGCAGACCTGGGAGTGTGGAACTTCCGGTCCCGAGCAGGGCAGACAGACGGACAAGGCATGCTCAGTGATGAGCAGCGGGGAGTCCAGCTGTATCAGGGCCACATCATAGTCCTGGGAGGAGGGGTCATACTGAGGGTGCAGCACTAGCCTCCTCACACCACGCCTCTATAGGACCCATATAGACAATAACACAGAGACATAGAGGTGTGTGTGTGTGTGTGAGAGAGAGAGAGAGAGAGTGAGAGAGTGAGAGAGTGAGAGAGTGAGAGAGTGAGAGAGAGAGAGAGAGAGAGAGAGAGAGAGAGAGAGAGAGAGAGAGAGAGAGAGAGAGAGGACACTGACACACTGAGTGATGCGTAGACTGCCTGTGGATGCTTCATCCTACCTGGTTATTCGGGCCTCCCGTCTCCACCAACAGTGACCTTAATGATTGGTCCTCCTCCCTGTGTTAGTTTGAAAAGAAACAAATACAAAAATAGAGGCTGGTGTTATTATGATCTGTTTTTATGATTAACATCTTCAACTATGGAAAAGTATAGCATAGGAGCTTTCAAATAGTTTTCAAACTGTTCAAATACACAATTTATTTTTCACTAAATTTATATTTATTACTATAGGATATGAGTGTGTATGTGCACTGTTATTATTATTTTTATAAAAATGTTCATTGATGAAAAAGTATAGGATATATGTGACACTCACAGGCCTAGAAGGCAGTGTGCAGCAGTGAGGACCCAGGCAGGCTGGATGATGGCCCCATAGCAGATGTTGTTAGTGTTCATGCTGAGCCGAACGTCCCAGGGCCAGGCGTGTCGCGATGTCCCCTCTCCTTCCAAAGACTCACTGGAGGTCGAGGCAGCACGGACATGACGCATTCCACACGAGTCTGAGAGGTCGAACACGCACACACACAGTTACACTCCACTCTGTATTTATTTAAACAGTAAAGTTAAAACCTCTAATTTGACTCTCTACTCCAATATTTTGGATTTGAGGCGACAGTACATCATTTTATTTGATGGTATTTTCATACATATCTGTTTTACTGTTTAGAAATGACAGCACTTTATGTACTGTATCTACAGATGTCCCCCCACTTAAAGGTGTCACTTATAGTGTATTAGAAGTCAGAGTAGTCAAGTTTAGTATTTGGCCCCATATCCTAGCACACAATGACTACATCAAGCGTAGGACTCTACCAAATTGTTGAATGCATTTGCAGTTTGTTTTGGTTGTGTTTCGGATTATGTCGTGTCCAATACAAATTAATGGTAAATAATGTATGAATGAATCATGAATAATCGTGATTAATGATGAGCGACAAAGTTACAGAGAAACAATGATCATACCCCCAAAACATACTCTCACCATTACCAATAACAGGAGAGGTTAGCCTCTAACTTTCTCACTCATCATTATTCACAGATCATTCATGTTTATCTGTAATCATTGTAGCATCCACATTAATGTAGACGTGTTCAGAAAGATATCCCATTCTTATTAACAATAAAAGTTACTCCAAAATGACACAAACAATCTTTAAAAAATACATGATTTACCATTCATGCTGGAGTATAGAGTCAAATTAAACGTTTTAGTTTCACTGTATATACAGAGGGGGGTGTAGTTACAGGTACTTTGCAGACCATGCATGAACACCCATTGGTCTATTATCACTGCTGAGTTGAAAAGCAGTAAGTGAACAGAGGAGACACGCCCACAGCCTGGACCAACCAGAAACTGGGAGCGGACCAACCTGCAGCCTGGAGCTGGTGTGCATGCATTCCAACAAGAGTGTTAGTCCATTTGGAGTAATGGGTTTCTTAAAGTCAGTTGAGGCTCATCAGAGGAGGAAGGGGAGGACCATCCTACTCAGTGAATTTCATAAAAATAAAAATAGTGAAATATTAAAAAAGTTATAATTTTTAGATAAGACTATGAAGGTATACAGTAGCCTCAACACCAGTCTCTGGGGTAGCACCATGGTTTAGCCGGAGGACATCTATTTTCCGTTCTCCTCAGGGTACATTGACTTCAATACAAAACCTAGGATGCTCATGGTCTCACCCCCTTCCGTAGACTTACATAGTAATTCTGAAGACTTCCGGAGGACGTCCTCCAACCTATCAGAGCTTTTGCAGCATGAACTGACATGGTCTCCACCCAATCAAAGGATCAGAGAATGAATATGGTACTGAAAGCATAAGCTACAGCTAGCTAGCACTGCAGTGCATAAAATGTGGTGAGTAGTTGACTCAAAGAAAGAGAAAGGCAATAGTTGTACAAATTCATTTCTTTAAAAAATTAAGGAGAAGAAGCAGAGAGAGAGCTGGCTATATTTCATTTTCTTCTTTTCACTTACTTAGCTAGCTTCTGCAGCTAGCTAATTTAGCCCACTCAAACAATCGGCTCAAACAGAGAGGAATGCTATTTATGTTAGCTAGCTGGCTAAGACTATCCAACTCTTCCAAGTCAAGGTAATTTATATAATGAATTACCACCGGTGCCCGCCGGTGTACCTGCTAAATCGTTTGCTGTACACTGTAATGCGTGATTGTAGCGGGTTCACTAATGCATTAGTTCCATTAGCTATGTTGACTATGCCATTAACTAATATTGCGGCCTGGTCTCATAGACTTGATGTAACATAGTAAACATAAATCCGGGACACTCAAATTAGGATAATATCTTACTTTTGGTATGGTTACATAAGATAGAGTGTTACTTAAGGCAGAAACTAAAGTAGGGTGATTGGTCAGGGTGGATAGGTGGGTGTCTAACGCAAACGTTTAGCAACGCAAAGGTTGCAAGTTTGATTCTCATCATGGACAATTTTAGCTAATTAGAAACTTTTCAACTACAGTACTTAATAATTTTTATCTACTTTGCAGCTACTTAGCATGTTAGCTAACCTTAACCCTTTTAGCTAACTCTCCCCATAACCCTAACCCTAACCTTAACCCTTTAACCTAACTCCTAAACTTAACCCTAACCATATCTCCTAGCCTATCTAGCGTTAGCCAGCTAGCTAGAATTTATAACATATAATACGTTTCGCAAAATCATATCATCTAGTACGTTTTGCAACTTCGCAACATGTTGTACCTTCCCAATTTTAAACGCCACTGCCCGCCACTGCTTAAAGTTAATAAACAAACGTTTAGTGTTAATTCTACTAAGCTAACATATGGAATTGTTTTAAGATGGTTAAACCAAGGATCATTTAGCTATTTGATTGAGAATTTAAGGGCCCCTTTAGGTATGAAAAAAAAGGTGCAAAAGGAAAGCCTGGTCTAAGGACAACGTATAACCAACCTGACAGTGAGTGGCGAAAGTGAACAGTGTCATCCTCTGACTCCCCGTCCAGCAGGTCTGTGTAAAGAGTCAGATTGTCTGTGATCAGCTAGCATGACAGAACAGCCAAATTTATATAAAATATTGAAGCATTTATCTTATCATGCAACAGTTATGAAATGTAAAATATTGTAAACGCATGATCTGTTATGGAAAGTTTCAGGATAACCTGATCTGTGGGCTTCTTATGGGGAGTAATATGAATGTGTGGTTTATGTGTGTCGGTGTCACACTCACCGATCTTACTGATGAATGACACGGTGGCGTGGAAGCCTCGGTAGGTGACCGTGCTATCAGAGGTGAACTGGAGGACCATCACGTTGTCATAGCTCAGGACGGGGGGAGGCACATTCCTACCACACAGCACCGCTTACACAAGGACACAAACATTACCCTACTTGAAATGTGTGTGTGTGTGTGTGTGTGTGCGTGTGCGTGTGCATGCGTGCGAAAGAGATATCTCTTTCAGCTTGAGTTGAGTTTTGTTCATTTATATTTCAGCATCTATTACAATTATTAATGTGCCATAAAAGTCAAATCCATTTGGATAGGTTTGTTGGTCTATTGATCTTAGGGTCAGATTCTGTACCTATCTCCTCTTTTGTATCCACATCTCCAAGAACAGTCAGTGAATCATACTCGCAGTCATCCGATTGCTCCAGGTCAAAGTCATCAAAGTCAAGCTGCAAGACAAAAGACAATACAATTTCAAAAATGAAAAAATAATGAAAAAAATGAAGAAAACAGCATCCTTCACTCATCTTAATTTCGACAAAAAATGTGGCAAGTGCATTTACAGTGTTGCAGTCTGTTGTTGTTGTTGTTTAATCAAGGTGAGTATCACATTCTTTCCAGTACATGTAAACTGATCCCATCCACATCAGAGACTGAACGAACTATCACTGTGTAGGCAGAGTGCCACCATGAATGTATTCATGAGTCCACTGGGAGAGATCAGTCTCTGGGGTATCCCTTCAGTCACAACGGCCTTGCTACATGAGAGGACACAATTATAATGATAAAATATTTTTTTACCTTTATTTAACTAGGCAAGTCAGTTAAGAACAAATTCTTATTTTCAATGATGGCCTAGGAACAGTGGGTTAACTGCCTTGTTCAGGGGCAGATTTTTACCTTATCAGCTCGGGGATTCGATCTTGCAACCTTTCGGTTACTAGTCCAATGCTCTAATCACTAAGCTACCTGCCACCCCAGGACAGGACAGTACACAAACTCTTACAACCCTTACTGCGTAAGAAGTACAGGTCAACATGTGTCACCTTGACAATGTGACCCTTGGGGGCGTAGATGACCCAGTGGCAGACAGAGTCGTTGCTGTAGGATTGTGGGTAGTTGAGACTGTGTACGGCCCTCTGATCCTGGACCAGAGCCACGGTGCCACATCCCGACGCTGTACAAATACAATGGACACATTATCAGCCACAAGCCCTGCCCTCTCTGTGGCTCCATACTCACACTGTCGCACACTTAACCCTTGGCAATACATGTGCATCAGTGCAACACAAACACTGTCCGCCCGGCATCTTGGCTCCTATCTCTGACCCACGTGGTGGTGTAGTTACAGTGCAGGAGTGTGTGTTTTCATCACAGAACCTCTGCACCTCATTACCAGGTCATGAGACTGCTGTGTGCCTTCCTGGCTGTTATGTAACTATGGGAGAGTCAGCCCCATGAGCATGAATGTCTGTGTGTGTGTGTGTGTGTTTTTGTGTGCGTGAAAGCGTGTGTGTGTGCATGAGTGTGTGTGTGGGCCTGCGTGCGTGTGAGTGAAAGTGCGTATGAGTGTGTGTGTGTCTGACTAGCAGCAGTTGGAGGGTGTGTGGCTCACAGGGTGGAGGGCCCTACTGGGATTGAAAGAGAGAGTAGGGAGCCTATATCATTTGTCAGGAACTCAGAGCAACTAGACACATCCTGTCAGCAGGCAGGGTGATGAAACATCAGACCCAACACACAGCTCTGCCCTGAAGGCCCCTGCCAAACAACGTATTCTAGCATCAAGTCACAAATGCAATACACAGCTATTTGTAGTACAGACAGAGAACATGAGAATTATTTAGCAAAAAACAAATGCTATGAGGATCCATCTGTTAGTGTCAGACTATGTCTTTATAATCGCAATGCACACACAGTAATGATGACATACTACTCCATAAACTTGTTTAATTAACCTCTGAGTTCTGAGTTGTTCTATTCCTGAGCTGGGGGGGTTAGGCTTGGTGAGCCAAGGAAACGTGGGTTGACGTAACGGTTACTCACCAGGCACAGAATTTCCCTCGACACCTCGGAATCTAACAACAAATCCGCTTCCTGTTCCACTGACATCAGACACAAATTGGAGAGAAGCACTGTGGGAGTCGATGAGCACTGGGGGCGGGGGGGCGCTGCCACAGAACCTCCCTAAGAGACAGCCAATGGGAGATCACAAAGTCAAACCCCCCCATCAACTGGTGGGAAGGAGAAAACTAGGGAGACATACAGTACCAGTCAAAAGTTTGGACACACCTACTCAATCAAGGGTTTTCTTTATTTTTTTACTATTTTCTACATTGTAAAATAATAGTGAATACATCAAAACTATGAAATAACACATATGGAATCATGAAATAACCAAAAAAAGTATTAAACAAATCAAAATATATAATACATATGAGATTCTTCAAAGTAGCCACCCTTTGCCTTGATGACAGCTTTGCACACTCTTGGCATTCTCTCAACCAGCTTCATGAGGTAGTCACCTGGAATGAATTTCAACTAACAGGTGTGCCTTGTTAAAAGTTAATTTGTGGAATTTCTTGACTTCTTAATGTGTTTGAGCCAATCAGTTGTGTTGTGACAAGGTAGGGATAGTATACAGAAGATAGCCCTATTTGGTAAAAGACCAAGTCCATATTATGATAAGAACAGCTCAAATAAGCAAAGAAATGACAGTCCATCAATACTTTAAGACATGAATGTCAGTCAAAGCGGAACATTTCAAGAACTTTGAAAATGTTGTCAAGTGCAGTTGCAAAAACCATCAAGCGCTATGATGAAACTAGACCGCCACAGGAAATGAAGACCCACAGTTACCTCTGCTGCAGAGGATAAGTTCATTAGAATTACCAACCACAGAAATTGCAGCCCAAATAAATGCTTCACAGAGTTCAAGTAACAGACACATCTCAACATCAACTATTCAGAGGAGACTGCGTGAATCAGGCCTTCATGGTTGAATTGCTGCAAAGAAATAACTACAAAAGGACACCAATAATAAGAAGAGACTTGCTTGGGCCAAGAAACATAAGCAATGGACATCTGTCCAAATGTGATATTTTGGTTTCCAACCGCCGTCTTTGTGAAAAGCAGAGTAAGTGAACGGATGATCTCCTTATGTGTGGTTCCCACCGTGAAGCATGGAGGAGGATGTGTGATGGTGTGGGGGTGCTTTGCTGATGATTTTTTTAGAATTCAAGGCGCACTTATCCAAGATAGCTACCATAGCATTCTGCAGCAATTCTGCTTTCAATAGGACAATGACCCAACACACCTCCAGGCTTTGTAAGGGCTATTTGACCTAGAAGGAGAGTGATGGAGTGCTGCATCAGACGACCTGGTGACCTCCACAATCACCCGACCTCAAACCAATTGAGATCGTTTGGGATAAGTTAGACCGGAGAGTGATGGAAAAACAGCCAACAAGTGCTCAGCATATATGGGAATTCCTTGAAGATTGTTGGGAAAGTATTACAGGTGAAGCTGGTTGAGAGAATGCCAAGAGTGTGCAAAGCTGTAATCAAGGCAAAGGGTTGTTACTTTGAAGAATCTAAAATCTAAAATCTATTTTGATTTGTTTATCACTTTTTTGGTTACTACATGATTCCATACGTGTTATTTGATATTGTTGATGTCTTCACTATTACTCTACAATGTAGAAAATAGTAAAAATAAAGAAAAACCCTTGAATGAGTAGGTGTGTCCAAACTTTTGACTGGTACTGTACAGCAGCCTCATCTCTCACCAATAGGCCTCCCTGAGTCTGCACCCACAGATACCGTGAGTTGGTCACTGTGACAGAGGGTGTCATTCTCCATGTCGAATTCCAAGAATTCCAGCAGAATACTCCTCCCTATAGGAACGCTGATGGACCAGGAACATATCCTACGAGAGAGAGAGAAAGATGTTTACTGTAATGTAATGTAAGCTTTCAACCGATATAAGACACTTGTATGTACATAAATGTTTAAAATCCATAATTTTTATGATTATTTATTTGAACTGCGTGTCCTCCAGTTTCACCGGAAGTTGTCCCGCTAGCGGGACGCCTAGCCTTCATGGCCTGCATCAAAGTCAGATTAGGATATATAGTTGAAGTCGTAAGTTTACATACAATTAGATTGGAGTCATTAAAACTTGTTTTTCAACCACTCCACCAATGTCTTGTTGACAAACTATAGTTTTGGCAAGTCGGTTAGGACTTTCTAATGAACTCGCTCACCGAATCAGCGTATTTGTCAATGTTGTTGTTGGACGCAATGCGGAACATATCCCAATCCACGTGATCGAAGCAGTCTTGAAGCGTGGAATCAGATTGGTCGGACCAGCGTTGAACAGACCTCAGCGCGGGAGCTTCTTGTTTCAATTTCTGTTTGTCGTCTGGAAGCAACAAAATGGAGTCATGGTCAGCTTTTCCGAAAGGAGGGTGGGGGAGGGCCTTCTATGCGTCGCAGAAGTTAGAATAACAATGATCCAGGGTTTTACCAGCCCTGGTATCACAATCGATATGCTGATAGAATTTAGGAAGTTTTGTTTTCAGATTAACCTTGTTGAAATCCCCAGCTACAATGAATGCAGCCTCAGGGTGTGTGGTTTCCAGTTTACATAGAGTCAAATAAAGTTCGTTCAGGGCCATCGATGTGTCTGCTTGGGGGGGAATATATACGGCTGTGATTATGATCGAAGCGAATTCCCTTAGTAGATAATGCGGTCGACATTTGATTGTGAGGAATTCTAAGTCAGGTGAACAGAATGACTTGAGTTCCTGTATGTTGTTATGATCACACCACGTCTCGTTAATCATAAAGCATACCCCCCCGCCCCTCTTCTTACCAGAAAGATGTTTGTTTCTGTCGGCGTGATGCATGAAGAAACCAGCTGGCTGCACCGACTCCGTTAGCGTCTCTCGAGTGAGCCATGTTTCCGTACAGTCTCTGATGCCTCTCTGGAATGCTACCCTTGCTCGGATTTCATCAACCTTGTTGTCAACAGACTGGACATTGGCAAGTAGTATGCTAGGGAGTGGAGCGCGGTGTGCCCTTCTCCGGAGCCTGACCAGAAGACCGCTTCGTTTGCCCCTTTTACGGCGTCGTTGTTTAGGGTTGCCGGCTGGGATCAGATCCATTGTACTGGGTGGAAGGCAAAACACAGGATCCGCTTCGGGAGAGTCATATTCCTGGTCGTAATGATAGTGAGTTGACGTTGCTCTTATATTCAGTAGTTCCTCCCGACTGTATGTAATGAAACCTAAGATTACCTGGGGTACCAATGTAAGAAATAACACGTAAAAAAACGAAATACTGCATAGTTTCCTAGGAACGCGAAGCGAGGCGGCCATCTCTGTCGGCGCCGGAAGTCATTGAAGCAACATCTCATGACATCAGTCAGGAAGTTAAAGCTTGGTCGCAAATGGGTCTTCCAAATGGACATTAACCCCAAGCATACTTCCAAAGTTGTGGCAAAATGGCTTAAGGACAACAAAGTCAAGGTATTGGAGTGGCCATCACAAAGCCCTGACCTCAATCCCATAGAAAATGTGTGGGCAGAACTGAAAAAGTGTGTGCCGAGCAAGGAGGCCTCCAAACCTGACTCAGTTTCACCAGCTCTGTCAGGAGGAATGAGCCAAGATTCACCCAACTTATTGTGGGAAGCTTGTGGAAGGCTACCCAAAATGTTTGACCCAAGTTAAACAATGTACAGGCAATGCTACCAAATACGAATTGAGTGTATGTAAACTTCTGACCCAATGGGAATGTGATGAAAGAAATAAAAGCTGAAAAAAATATTTTTCTCTACTATTATTCTGGCATTTCACATTCTTAAAATAAAGTGGTGATCCTAACTGACCTATGACAGGGAATTTTTACTCAGATTACATTTCAGGAATTGTGAAAAACTGAGTTTAAATGTATTTGGCTAAGGTGTATGTAAACTTCCGAAATCACCTGTAAGCCAAGGACAAGATAAAGTGAATTTTTACAACTACTTTTTGCTACTACTTTCACCACTTCTAGTCTTGAAAGCTTTGGATGTTTACTACACTGTGGATCATTAAATATCTGGGAGGGGCTAAAGCTTAAGAGGGTGTGAACAATGCTGAATGGGTGTAGACAAAGAAGGGCTCTTCAGTAAATGTACCAAAATATTCACGGTCCATTTTCTTAAAAGTGGAGTTATAAGTTGATCAACTTTCAAAGCAGAATTACTTCCCCATTGTTCCTCAACTGCAGTGTATGATATAACATGTTATAGCTCTGAGTCAATTCTTTAATCTAATGTAAAAAAACACAATTTTCGAAAATTGGTCTACTCACAAAATTGTCTGTGGCGACTGAATGGTTTGGCCTACAAACTATTTTTAGCCCCCTATGGAAGGATGAGACTCATGAACACAATGGTTTTGTTAGATTTCTCTATGACCCCCTGAAGTTGGTTTATCCAATCTGTCAACTTCTGTTTGTAGCATCAGAACAGTTTGGGCTACACACTAATGTGACCCCTCTGATGTAAAGGAGACTCTCTACAACACGCACATGTCAGTTATTTTGCTAAGATGCCTCAGAAGACTCGTCTGAAGGTCCCCCGGTACCAGTCCAGAGAATTAATGGAAGTATATATGTAGATTGTTTAGTTCCGAAAATAAGGGGTTAAATACATGTAAAAAACAAACAAAATAAATGTTTCCTGATCTTTCTTATATCTCTCAGATATAGGGTAGACACTTCGGAAACAAAATTCCTTTAGATTTATTTTTGGGGACTACCTGTTGTTCCATGCAGTGAATCTGTTATTCAATGCATTTGTATGGGCTAATAGCAGTAACATGCTGACCACACCGCTCGCGTCGTGTGCGCAAGCGTTGCAAAATAAATGTACATATACAGTACATGTTATTCAATCATTGCACCCACACTGCTCGCGTGCACCAACGAGCGTCTGCATTGCCGAGCGCTAAAATAGAAGTCAGTTCTATTTGTGATGCTGAACACCGTGCAAGTTCTGCCTCTCCCATCTCCTCATTGGTTTATAGAAGCATATACCCCCGTGCCATCTCCTCATTGGTTATACCCACGTGTGTGATTGAAAGATGAACTGAGGTCGGTCAGTTATGGTAATACACCTTTTTATGAAAGTTAGTTGCCAATCGCCATATAAAGTCCAAAGAAGAAAAAGCCTGGAAGGAGGAGAGATGACTAGAAACGATTCGGTTGACTGTTTTATGTGTGGATTAATTGTTGGAGTAGAGGACCTTGTGCATTTCAGGTAGAATAACAACTCAACGTTTATATCCCAGGACTAATTAGCTAGCAACAGCAAGCTAGCTAAGTAGGACAAATTAGCTAGCAACTGCAAGCTAGCTAGCTAAATTGCCATAAATGTTTAATGCTTTTCGACCTGTCCCCAAATTAATTCATTGGTACAGAGTTTGTTTTAATATTTCAACCTGCTGTGATCGTGTTTTGGTGTGGGGGGAGAAAATCAATTTGCGCACGATGGCGCACGTTGATGTGGGTGCGCCTCTGTTTTGGGCATGGTGTAAGGCCAAATACCTTTTCATCAAATAATGTTCTATTAAATGTGTTGATACTTTAATGGAATGCCTTGGTTTAGACAGGGATTACACTCTTATGGATTAAAGTTCTCTGAACAATTGGAGAACACAACTTTAAATAGAACCATGAGGAAACCTGCAGAAAAAGTTTTGTTGGAGTACTGAAATTCCCACAGAAGAACGTTGTTTCTTAAAGTTCTCAGAACTATTTGAGAACATTCCCAATGTCAAACCATTCTGAGAACTTTTCTAGAACATTACAAAAAAAGTACATTAAATGTAACCATGTTTTAACTTTTAGGAAGCATTCTGTTAATGTAATTAAAGGGATACTTCAGGATTTTGGCAATGATGCCCTTTATCTACTTCCCCAAAGTCAGATGAATTTTAAGTCTCTGTGTCCAGTATGAAGGAAGTTAGAGGTAGATTTGCAAGCCAATGCTAACTAGCATTGCTAGCAGATAACCATACACTTCCAGTCATTGCGCTAACACTAGTTAGCAATTGCATTGCACTAGTGCTAGTTAGCAACTTCCTTCAATCTGCACGCTGAGACATAAAAATAGTATCCACAAGTTCCTGACTCTAGGGCAGTAGATTAAAGGCCTCGTTGCCAAAATCCTGAAGTAACCCTTAAAATAGCAGGAAAATATGTTTTTTGTCAAGTTCCTAAAAATGTGCTGAGAATGTTCCAAAGCCAAGAAACTATCCTTCACCATTTCCAGAAAGTTGTGGGAAGGTTGTCTGCAAAATAACCATAGGACAACCCCCTCCCACCAAGCTCTAAGAAACATGGTTGTTAGAATGTTCTATGCCAGCCGGGGTGGTGAGGGCAAATTGGTCTGAAAATAAATAGTCCTCAAAGCATACTTAATTCAAGGACATTCAATGAGCGCATTCAGTTCAGCACAGCTCTCCCTCACTCCCCGTCTGCAACGGGCCTGTGCACTGTCACTGGATTACACCCACTCATTGTTGTTGTAGAGATGGCCTGAGAGGCTTGGGTTTCTGATGAGACCCTCACTACCGCTCACAAGACCATCCCTCACACTGCACAGTCCTGCAGCACAGTACACACACACACACACACACACACACACACACACACACACACACACACACACACACACACACACACACACACACACACACACACACACACACACACACACACACACCATCAAATACACTGTCCAAAGAGTACAATAACATCATACAGTAAAGGTTAATTGTACAAATTGCATAAATGAGCTATTGTGTAAAAATGTAAGTAGCTATTTAGATGACAAAGAGGACATGGTCGCAGTTCCAAACATGCAAGTAAATGCATTGTGGAATTGATATACAAGAAGAAGAAATACAACTTACTTGACTTGGACCTTTGGTTTAGGTTGGTTTGGGCATCTGCTGTTGAACAAAACACAACAACAAAATAATTTGTTAGACCATCTGTTATACATATCCAAACTTGATTAAAAAGTGTTAGATAACCTTCTCTGAGTTTCATCTTGATCCAGGGCAGGAACATCTTGACGTCAGTGAATACCCCCGGGGATCCTCTCTTGGCCGACGACTTGGCCTTGTTGTTGATCCAGCTACGGCCACAACCTTTCCCCCAGGAGGTGACCCCCACCACGACCCAGTGGCCGTCCTCCCTGGGGCAGATCAGAGGACCCCCAGAGTCCCCCTGGAGATGGGAGAACACAACATTGTCTGATAAGGGACCTCTCAAAGGAATGATGAGAAGTCTATGGACAGATATAACCCCATTTGTCCAGAGATCCTCCACCAGAAACTGGACACTGAATCATAATAACACTGTGTTATAGATTTTAACATGCAGAGTCAGACAGCGCTGTGTTGTAGTCTATCTACTATCTACCTGGCAGGCGTCCTTTCCTCCTCTCTCTGGTCCAGCACACAGCACAGTGAGGGCCTGCTGTGTGGGTCTCAGGGTCTGGAGAACATACTTGCACTTAGCTGGCTCCACCAACTCCAGCTGCACCTCTCTTAGAATGGCAGGTAGAAGACCGCCTGAATGTGAATACAGTGGGTTTCCATTAGCCTGATCCCAGATCTGTTTGTACTGTCTTGCCAATTCCTTATGGTCAAACCATGGTCATAAGATAGCACAAACAGATATGGGATCAGGCTAGGTCTCCATCATCAAAACATCCAAAAAATACAAGTGAAGAGTAAAGTGTCCATGTTGATGTGCTTGTTTGAAGTTAATGTCAAACTGAAGGTAAAGTTAATCTGGGCCTTACGTTCTTTGGTCCTTCCCCATCCACTCACAAGGCAGATGGTCCTGGGTGGGAAGTTCTCACTGGGCAGAGGCAGGCATATGGGCTGAACACAGGGACCTGCAGAGGATGTAAGTACAGATACTTTAGAAAATATTTCCTACAGTGACAAGAATAATGTCTGGCCAAACTCAGTCAATGACGTAGACATCATAATGTCCATAAAGGGTGGGTTATATCTACATTACAGAACATTACGGCCGTAAAAACAAACTCAACCGCCCGTCACTATAACGGAGAGGAAACCTGCCCAATCGGATATGTCCATTGATTTCCAGCAGAGCTATATCATAGCTCATAGGAGAGGCGTGCTGGTACTTTTCATGAATTTTGATGGTGTTCACAGTGAAGGTCTGCTCTTCTTCATCAGGAACCCTTTGATCATACTCCCCAATCACAACACTAACGTTCCTCAGAAAGTTTCTATGGAAGAGAAAAGGAGACATTAGGGTGGACTGAAAGGCGGACTGAAACGGGGAGGGACTACCTGGACTTGAGATGGGATGGAACTTACGTAGAGACGATGGAGAAGCAGTGGGCAGCAGTCAGGATCCAGCGCTCAGTCAGGATAGCCCCTCCACAGAAATGAGAACCCCTGGACCTCAGTGAAACCTTCAAATCATCCCAAATTCCATGTCATTGTGATGTCTTTAAGCCTGTATTTGTGTGGCCTGTGTGGTCCAGCGGTTACAGCCGCTGGACCAGAGTTGGCATGGGTTCGAATCTGGCCCTCTGACTCACCCTCCCCCATCTTTTATATTGTGCTATCTCTTCAATAAAGCTAGAAAAAAAGCCTGTATTTGTGTTGTCCTCATTGCCATATTTCTCAAAAGGGGGTGTCACATGTACAGTAAAAGGAAGTCACTTGCCAACCAGGGGTGGGATCCATATCTTGTCTCCAACCCTCCAACGATTCTTAAAGAGCGGTCAAGAAGGTTCCTGATCTGTGGAAGACCGCACTTTGGACCTGTAGGTGGAAAAAAAGCTAGGGCTTGTTCAACAAAATACACTACATGACCAAAAGTATGTGAACACCTGCTCGTTGAACATCTCATTCCAAAATCATGGGCATTAATATGGAGCTGGTCCACCCTTTGCTGCTATAACAGCCTCCACTCTTCTTGGAAGGCTTTCCACTAGATGCTGGAACACCGCTGCGGGGACTTGCTTCCATTCAGCCACAAGACCATTAGTGAAGTTAGGCACTGATGTTGGGTGATTAGGCCTGGCTCGCAGTCGGCATTCCAATTCATGCCAAAGGTGTTCAATGGGGTTGAGGTCAGGGCTCTGTGCAGGCCAGTCAAGTTCTTCCACAACGATCTCGACAAAGCATTTCTGTATGGACCTTGCTTTGTGCACGGTGGTATTGTCATGCTGAAACAGGAAAGGGCCTTCCCAAAAACTTTTGCCACAAAGTTGGAAGCACAGAATCATCTAGAATGTCATTGTGTGCTGTAGGGTTAATATTTCCATTCGCTGGAACTAAGGGGCCTAGCCCGAACAATGAAAAACATCCCCAGACCATTATTCCTTCTCCACCAAACTTTATAGTTGGCACTATGCATTGGGGCAGGTAGCGTTCTCCTGGCATCCGCCAAACCCAGATCGGCCAGATGGTGAAGACCGCCAGATGGTGAAGCGTGATTCATCACTCCAGAGAACACGTTTCCACTGCTCCAGAGTCCAATATCGGCGATTTTCCCACCCCTTCAGTTGACGCTTGGCATTGCAAATGGTGATCTTAGGCTTCTGTGCGGCTGACCAGCTATGGAAACCCATTTCATGAAGCTCCCGATGAACAGTTATTGTGCTGACGTTGCTTCCAGAGGCAGTTTGGAACTACGTAGTGAGTGTTGCCACCGAGGACAGACGATTTTTACGTGATACGTGCTTCAGCACTCGCCGGTCCCGTTCTGTGAGCTTGTGTGGCCTACCACTTCGCGGCTGAGCCGTTGTTGCTCCTAGACGTTTCCACTTCACAATAACAGCACTTACAGTTGACCGGATGGTCACTGAACTCTTCATTAAGGCCATTCTACTGCCAATGTTTGTCTTTGGAGATTGAATGGCTGTGTGCTCGATTTTATACACATGTCAGCAACGGGTGTGTCTGAAATAGCCGAATCCACTAATTTGAAGGGGTCTCCACATACATTTGTATATATAGTGTACAATTGGTCATTCACATTTACACAATTCAATCAATGTATCTTTCAATCTGTGTACCCTGCTAACCTATTACTGGTATACATTTGATAACTTACCAGAGAGATCATCTGAAATTCCAGTGTTGATACAGTAACACAGACAGAGTAGAACCCCAGTGGTCTTCACCCGTGAACCTCCCATTCTGACTTCTGACTGGGGTCTTGCTGGCTAAGACAAGTGGGTTTATATGGTGGGGGGGTTAACTATGTGGGTAGGGTTACTTGTTAACCAGACTGCAGACGTCTGTAAAGAACAGAGCTCGGCTAGAGTCATAGTGAGGAAGACAGAAGAGTAACACGTTAGACTCGCATACTGCCTCAGACAACATTGCTCAGGGTGACTCCCCCTCAGAACTTGACAACAACTATCTCTGGTGAACCGTCATTTGTGGTGGGAGACCAACACAGCCAGACATGTTCTTTTTTACAACGGAGCACGCATTGAAATTGATCCATGGTATTGTAATCTGATAGTTTCCAACTATTCTGTCAGTGTCTTAAACCTAGGGCAGGGTCAGTATAATATAAGCAGTGGCACCAAGCTGTCTGTGACAAAACAACCCCATAAAATCAACCAAAGAGGAGGGCCAAGACATCCATAAACCACCCTGGACAATGCGGAGAATCCTCAGAGATCCAAACTGTTAAAGGAACCGCAGACATGAAAGGAGTGGCTTAAGGAATAGACAGAAAGAGAATGTAAATAGATCTAAAAAATGAATTCAAAGATATTAAAGCATTTGATTACTGCTACGGTGCTGTTTGGGTTGTTATTCAGATTTGTCCCACCATTCTTGATTTCCTTACATTTGAATTGTTTGACATTTTACTGCATTGTTAGGAGCTAGTAACATAAGCATTTCGCTGCACCCACTATAACTCCTGCCAAACTGTGTACGCGACCAAATTTGATTTGATTTAAAGGCTGATTTTCATCTTATCAATCAATGGCCATGGAAACAGTTAGAGGATCAGGGCCACATTCAGTAGGCAGACTTTATCGAACATTGCAGACAGAAATGCAACGAATAGAGCTGACGTTATTTTATTCTACAGGTCAGAGAGGCATGTTGTTCTACATAACATATTTCTATTTGTACGTTGTACAATGTTGTGCCTTGCTGAATGCGCTCCAGGCTAGTTTACTGCTGCCTGGGCATTCAGCTGACGTACTGTGTGCGGTACAGGGAAGTGGGGCTATCGACAAAGACATCTTCTCATGACGGTCAACTTGACCTTTAAAACTGAGTTTAAGAGGCATGGCACAGGAAATGGGAACAATTCTTTTGACTTCTTGAACACTTCTGTGTTTTTGGATGAATGCTAAATTAATCTTCTATGATGCTGAGGGGATAGAGAGGTCTTATGGTGGATCTTATGAATCATGTGAATCTAGAAGCGCTTAAGTTTGCTCAATGCCCTTTTAGCCACAAAATTTCAAGCATACCAAAACTAAGAACACATGGGACTTGCTTGGCCGGCAGGGAACTGCTACAGTTGAGGAAACATGGCATCAAAACAATACATTTCAAATCAGCATGATTTTCTGTTTTAAACATGTATCTTTTACACAAATCAAGACTGACACATTATTCCACAGAGTTAAATCTGATGTGATGTAATTGGGGGTTTACTTACCCGGAGCATTGGAGTAGTCTGGTTGATAGTCAGGACACAAGTGAACATCAGTCACAACATCAGTCAGCTGTTGACTGTCATAGGACAAGCAACCTTTGGGAATGTGACAGAATGTCCTGTCCTTTATACAGACGATATTCATGCACACCCGATTTGAACAGCACAAGTGTATCTGCTCTGAACTAATATTGTAACATACTAATAATATATTGTAACATACTGTAGGCTACCCCTAGAAAGCACAGCAGGGAAATCTATGCTGAAAGTGTGTGAGTGCACGCACACACACACACTCTTTCAGCATAGATTTCCGAAACATTTCCATGTTGTTCATTCTAGGAAACATGCAGGAGTAGCCGGCATGTTTTGTATTGTATGGGGTCAGCCCATTTTATATCCAGAAAAAAAACTGAAAATAGTACATTTGAGAATCTGTCAAAGGGAATTTGGGCTGTCTGAAAAACACAATAGTGTCATCGGCATAGTGACACTTTATGCTGCTAGTAATGTATGTTACAATACTAGTTCAAAGCAGATACAAATGAGTCTGACTCCCACTGGATCTGACTCCCAATGGTTCTGACTCCCACTGTGCACACTCAGTAGTGGCTTAGCCCTCAGCACAGACAACGGTTGCCAGGCTGCAGCTGCAGGTTGTTCCAGCACAGGATTTCCCATGTATCTGATATGCATATTGAGTCAGATAAATAAATGAATAACATGGATTAATTAAACAGTCATTACACTTCTTATTTCAAAATTGTCACAAATCTCACAATTGACTTGATGGAAACTAGCCTGACAGTTGACTTGATGGCAACTAGCCTGGGGTTTCTCATTAAAGAGTGTAGTTTTAAAGTTGTATTATAATTCTAGCAACTGCGTGTGGCAGAAGATTGCTGAGAAGTTCTACAACAAAATCAGTCTGGTAAGGTGAAAGTGTATATTTTGGGGTGATTTCAACAAGGACATTTTCAGACTTTGCATCTTGTGTAAGTGTGCTCCACATATGAAGAAACACAGCCATATGCAATGTTCACACATTGTTAAGCCCTTTAGTGACATATTACAAGTTGCTATGCAGGAAATGGCATAAATAGGCAGGAAATAAGCTCTGCATTACCTGTAGCCCCCTTAACCGCAGCTCACTAGCTTACTGACTGGACGTCGCTCCCAACGCTGTAAGTACAGTATACTTTCTGATATTTATTTAGTAAATGATTTGTTTCTAGTCATCCTTCTGGGCATAGGAATACTACTCTGTACTTTTTCAAATTAGTGAATTTGTGTTGCTGGAACATAGGCCTACAGTACAAATAAATATATGGACTGTGGTTTCACATACTTAGTTTATATTAAAAAAAGAAGACCATAATGATGGTTCTCCCCTTAATTTAGGTGGCAGGTTATTCAACACTTATAAAGTGTGTTTTATTGTCTATTTTGATTTAATTTCTCTGATTGCAGGATGTGAAACATGGCCGTAACAAAATCAGGAAGTGTGTTCATGGCTTTTCTCTTCTCTGTGGGAGGTATGGTAAATAACAGCACTATATTTCTCCTTTTGATCAGTATTGTTGTGTGACCTACAGACAAATATCATAAAACAATCAGAATAAGATGCTTCTAAATGTTCTTCTAGTGTGCCCAGTGTCACTTACATTGTCCTTCACTCTTCTCTGAGTAATGTTTATCTGTTGTTTCCAACCACACACACCACAGAAAATGTAGTGTCGACATCACATTGGAAGAATTAGGATGTTGTCATGCTTATAGTATGTGCGTAGGGGTACTGTATACTACAAAGCAGGTTCAATGAGCAAGGCAGCTAACTTTGATAAACAACCAGAAATAGCGATGGATTTTCTGGTTCATTAAGAAAGCTAAACTTAGATATGTGTCTTTGGTTGAGTCAATTAGACCATGCCTATTTCATGCTTATCTTAAAAAATGAAGAAAATAGGCCTTATGTTGTGTGATTGTGTTGCAGTGAAACTGGCCCACAATGGATGGAGTGTGTCTTACACTCGGAAGCAAATCTGTATCTTGAAAGGTTCATCGGTGGACCTAACCTGCTTTTACACATATCCCAGTGGATATTTAGTCACATCAACATTCTGGTTTAGTGCCAAACAAAGTGATAGGTGGAGAGAAAATTTGATCCCAGAGGACCTAACAGAAGACTCAGGGTATTCAGGTCGTGTGAAGTACCCTGGAACAGAAAGTTGTCACTCCACTCTGAGAATCACAGACCTGAGAGAGGAAGACTCAGCTGAGTATCGCTTCTCGTTTCATAAACAGACTTCAGAGTTGGGTTATAGCTTACCGGGAATAGCTCTTTCCATCACAGGCCTGCAGGTGAAGGTGACCGGAAGTCAGAAACTGACACTGACCTGTAGCACCACCTGCCCTCTGAGTGACAACCCCACCTATATGTGGTACATGAATGGACAATATCTACAAGAAGACATCTTTCCCTGGTACCGATACTTAGTCAGCAGTAATTATGCAGGCAGCTACTCCTGTGCTGTAAAAGGCCATGAGAATCTCCACTCTCTTGCAGTGTGTGTTCACGGTCACAACTGTCAGAGTGTTACTACTGTCAATAGAAATGTGTGTGCCTTAAAGGGGACATCAGTGGACATTTCCTGCACTTACACATATCCCAACAACCCCCAGATCAGTAAAGCATTCTGGTCTAATACATGGAGGACTAAAGGGGAGCCTGAAGATCTGAGCCAGGACCCAAAGTATGTGGGTCGTGTGGAGTACCGTATTCCTGGAAATAAGGAGAATGACTGTACCCTGAGATTCACAGGTCTGAGAATGAGTGACTCAGCTGAGTACAGGTTCAGGCTCAGAACCATTTTAGGAGGGAAGTTTGCTGGAACTCCTGTATTGCTGACTGTCACAGATGTCCTATTGGAGTTGGATCCCACATCTGTGTCAGAAGGGGAGAGTGCCATACTGAGATGTAGAACCAAATGTACACTGGGTCCAAACAAAGCCTTTATTTGGTATAAGAATGGACAGCCTATACCAAACAACTATCCACACTCCAACAGCCTGTACCTAAACCCAGTCAGCAATGACAATGCAGGCGGCTACTTCTGTGCTGTAGATGGCCATGATAATCTCCACTCTCCGGAAGTGACTCTCACAGTCAGATACAAACCAAAGAGCACCTCAGTGTCAGTCAGTCCCTCTGGTAAGATAGTGGAGGGCAGTTCAGTGACTCTGACATGCAACAGTGATGCCAACCCACCTGTACAGAATTACACCTGGTTGAAGAGAAACGTAACTTCACCAAAAGCTTCAGGGCAGAGTTATACTATTACTAAAATCAGCTCTGAAGACAGTGGAGAATACTACTGTGAGGCACGGAACATTTTAGGGGGAGAGAATTCCAGTCTCATTCCTATTTATATTCCTGTTGCTTTAATTTGGGCTCCTGTAGTGGGGGTAGGGATGGGAGCTGTTTTGGCTGCTGCAGCGCTTGTCTTCACCTACTGCATGCTGAAGAGAAGATTCAGAGGAAGTGATCATTCCATAACGGACACACACAGTATCCATGTCCATCCTGACCCTAACAGTGACACGTACACAGCTCTGATCAACATCAAGTCCCCTGAAAATGAAGATTTAAGGGGCACCACCAGTGACACATACACAGCTCTGATCAACATCAAGTCCCCTGAAAATTAAGATTTAAGGGGCACCACCAGTGACACGTACACAGCTCTGATCAACATCAAGTCCCCTGAAAATGACAAACAGGAAGGTGTAACACACACAGACCTTCAGAGAGAGGATCAAATCCCAGTGTATGAGACCATCCTGAGAGTAGAACCACCACAGAGCCTGGACTGAAGGCATTTGGCAGAGACCTATGGTATCAAAGCAACCTAGACCTCACATACGCTCTTGCTATTACTGTACATTATATAGATTTCTTTGGGATGAGGTTATTGAGCTTTAATTTATTATTCATTATTCAAATTATTAAAAGCTGTAATTGAAATGATGTATTAATAAATGGACAACTGTCCCAAGATTATGCTTCTGTACTTTCCCTAAAGGATTTGCTTTTATCGTGTTAGAAGTTATTTATTTTGCTGCTATCAGAGATAAATGTACCTTACTGAAAAAATATGTAAAATATAAAGTATCATAATATTTATACTTATTTTATTCTCAAATGATTTGTGATAACTGTAGTTTAGTGTAAGTTACATAATGTTGTAAATAAGCCCATGTTTTTAAATGCAATTGATTTTTTAAAATGAATAAAGTGAGTGTCTGTGTGCGTGCATTCTGCTTGCTTGCATCAAAGCATCCCACTGTGCTACTGTCTTAAGTCCCTGAGCCTGTGGATCCTGTTTACCCTGCCAAGGGGTCTTACTCCCACTGGGCAGGCTCAGTAGTGACTCAGCCCTCAGCACGGACCACGGTTCCCAGGCTGCAGCTGCCAGCTGTTCCAGCACAGGGTTTCCCATCTACCTGATATGAATCTTGATTCAGAGAAATAAAATAACATGGATTCATGCAAAACGGTCATTACACTGTTAGGGACTCAATCTCACAATTGTCACAGATCTCCCATCTGACTTGGTGGCAACGAGCCTGGTGTTTCTCATTAAAGAGTTGAAAGGAGCATTCTGGAGCATTTTGACCATCATGGGTTTTAAGAATGAGTGGCCAGTGATTAACTGAAATCATTTTATAGTAGGGATCCATTCCTTTATTAATTATTTAATACATTCATTAATTATTACATTTCTGTCTAGAAGTCAACACCACTACATTCAGGTCAGCATTTTCTCGGTTAAACCAAGAGATTTAGAGCATATTGGCATTTATTGGGATGACTCATGTAGTGGAGGCACAGCCACAAAGTCATACAATCTGATTTTAAACCTAACCTTAACCACACTGCTAACCTTATGAATAAACCTAACATTAAATTAAGACAAAAGGCACATTTTTGTTTTCATGAATTTGTACAATATATAGGCAATTTTTTCTTTGCAGCAGGCCCATCTACTGGGAATCGCTCAGCTCTGCCTCAGGGACAACATTCCTCCCAATAAACGTCAACCTGCAGGGTATTATGACTCATTAATTATTTAGGAGAGGTTGACATTATTTTCTTACTTTATTACATACAGTTCAAGGTCAAGGCCAAATGCAGTTCAAAACAGTAGTGGTCTTCTCCACTAAAAGACAACAGTTTAGTTGAAGCTGACTACGTTAGGAAAGACTAAATGGTCAATCATACAACACTACATTTTCTGATGCCATGATCACATTGAAAAAAAGGCAATTTGCCTCAAGAAATTGATTGAAGTTCAAACACAATATTGCTTTTAAACATATCCCCTGGTATCAAATTCTATGAACACATAAGACATTGGAAGCCTTATTGCTCTAGGGCAAGAATTTAGTTTAGTCAGCTACTGTAGCTATCAAAGAACAGTACATTCGTGACTCATCTCTAGTTCTGTACAGTATCAACGCCTGTGCAGGTAAACAAAACCTCCCTTGTGCAATGATATCCTAGCGGAATCTTTAGGATCAAGTTTCTTGGCAACAAAGGTAAACCAAGGAATTGGCACAGCCAGGTGATGGGGGATCTCTAGTGACAAGGCCTGATGAAGCTGAAAACATGGTCCATTCAATATTGGGCTACATCCTGGCTGGCAGTAAGAAAACGTAATCGAGCATCTGAACAGAATCTTGACACAATCGCTGGTATGCTAAATGATGAGGGTGATCTGTTAGACATTAGAAGAGGCTGGTCAGATGTCTATATAAAGATGCACCAAAAGGACTCACATAGAATAGAGAACCATTTGTACAAACTATCTGCTTTTTCAGCAGCCCCAAACAAAACTAAAAGATGTCATTATAAATGTACAGTACTAGTCAAAATTTTGAGAACATCTACTAATTCAAGGATTTTTCTTTATTTTTACTATTTTCTACATTGTAGACATCAAAACTATGAAATAACACATATGGAATCGTGTAGTAACCAAAAAAGTGTTAAACAAATAGCCACCCTTTAGCTTGTTGACAGCTTTCCACACTCTAGGAATTCTCTCAACCAGCTTCATGAGGTAGTCACCTGGAATGTATTTCAATGAACAGGTGTACCTTATTAAAAGTTCATTTGTGGAAGTTCTTTCCTTTGTAATGCATTTGAGCCAATCAGTTGTGTTGTGACAAGGTAGCGGTGGTATACAGAGCAAGTCTATATTATGGCAAGAACAGCTCAAATAAGCAAAGAGAAATGACAGTCCATGAATGTCAGTCAATACGGAAGACATATAGGTCAGTCAATACGGAAAACTTCAAGAACTTTGAAAGTTTCTTCAAGCGCAGTCGCAAAAACCCTCAAGCGCTATGATGAAACTGGCTCTCATCAGGTCCGCCACAGGAAAGGAAGACCCAGAGTTCATTAGAGTTACTAGCCTCAGAAATTGCAGCCCAAATATAAAGTAAGACACATCTTAACATCAACTGTTCAGAGGAGACTGCATGAATCAGGCCTTCATGGTCGAACTGCTGCAAAGAAACCACTACTAAAGGGCACCAATAAGAAGAAGAGACTTGCATGGTCCAAGAAACACGAGCAATGGACATTAGACCGGTGGAAATCTGTCCTTTGGTCTGATGAGTCCAAATTTAAGATTTTTGGTTCCAAAAATGAATGGAAGATCTCTGCATGCGTGGTTCCCACTGTGAAGCACAGAGGAGGTGGGATGGTGCTTTGCTGATGACAATGTTGGTGATTTATTTAGAATTCAAGGCACACTTAACCAACATGGCTAACACAGCATTCCGCAGCGATACGCCATCCCATCTGGTTTGCTTAGGCTGTGTAAGGGCTATTTGACCAAGGAGGATAGTGATGGAGTGCTGCATCAGATGACCTGGCCTCCACAATCACCTGAACTCAACCTAATTGAGATGGTTTGGACCCCAGAGTGAAGGAAAAGCAGCCAACAAGTGCTCAGCATATGTGGGAACTGGTTGAGAGAAAGCCAAGAGTGTGCAAAGCTGTCATCAAGGCAAAGGATGGCCACTTTGAAGAATTTGTTTAACACTTTTTTGGTTACTACATGATTGTGTTACATCAAAACGATGTTATTTCATAGTTTTGATGTCTTCACTATTACTCTACAATGTAGAAAAAGGTTAAAAAAATAAAGAAAAACCCTTGAATGAGTAGGTGTGTCAGAACTTTTCACTGGTACTGTATAAGACACTCAAAATTACCATATTAGGTAAAGGAGAAGATCAAGAAAGAAGAATCACTTTCCTTAAATGTATCCATAATGGAAAGAAATTGTCCTTTAATGTATACGCTCCAAATTCATATCAACCTATGTTTTTGATTCTCTGAACAGCATACTGTTAGAATGAACTGAATTCCATCTGTTTATTGGGACAAACATGAATACCATTTTGGACATGCGGGACAAATCTAATAAGACCAACTACAATCCACATGCAACCAAGGCTCTCCAGAATATACTCGGATTACAACCTCATTAATGCCTGGCGGGTACATAATCCTGAAGCAAAAGAGTACGCTCAAACATGCATAAATCATTCTCACGAATCAATTTCATACTATTACCAACACCTCTATTTTGTTTAATCAAGAAAATGGAAATTTGACATACACTACACAACCACAAGTTGTGGACACCCCTTCAAATTAGTTGATTCGGCTATTTCAGCCACACCCGTTGCTGACAGGTGTATAAAATCAAGCACACAACCTTGCAATCTCCATAGACAAAACTTGGCATTCAAATGGCACGTAACTGAAGAGTTCAGTGAATTTCAACGTGGCACCGTCATAGAATGCCACCACTCCAACAAGTCAGTCGTCAAATTTCTGCCCTGCTAGAGCTGCCCCGGTCAACTGTAAGTGCTGTTATTGTGAAGTGGAAACGTCTAGGAGCAACAACGGCTCAGCCGCTAAGAGGAAGGCCACACAAGCTCACAGAATGGGAGTCCTCGGTTGCAACACTCACTACAGAGTCCCAAACTGCCTCTGGAAGCAACGTCAGCACAATAATAGTTCGTCAGGAGCTTCATGAAATGAGTTTCCATGGCCGAGCAGCCGCACACAAGCCTAAGATCACCATGCGCAATGCCAAGTGTCGGCTGGAGTGGTGTAAAGCTCGCCGCCATTGGAGCAGTGGAAACTACACCATCTGGCAGTCCAACGGACGAATCTGGGTTTGGCTGATGCCAAGTAAAACGCAACCTGCCCCAATGAATAGTGCCAACTGTAAAGATTGGTGGAGGAGGAATCATGGTCTGGGGCTGTTTTTCATGGTTTGGGCTAGGCTCCTTAGTGCCAGTGAAGGGAAATCTTAACTCTACAGCATACAATGACATTCTAGATCCCTCAACTCTGGACCTTGAAGGTGAACAATGAATTGCTCCAGGATTGCCGTTGATAATGGCAGACCCTGGCATTGACCCCAGTCTCCGAGGGCGTCTCAGGGGGAGTTTGGATATGCAAAAAACACATTTCCAATTCACACACATATAAATACACACTTGTGAAATGAGACAAATAAGCACCCACCAAATTAGTAGTAGCAGTAGTAGTAGTATTACTGGAATGATCAAGCAGTATTACCAGCTCCTCTCTACCAAAGGGGTGACGACTGGAGTAAGGAAAAGCTTTTAAGACCAAAGCTATGACAAGTTATGTTTCAACAGCACAACATAAAATACTGAGTTTCAAGAAGAAAACTTCCAGCAAACAGGATTTAACAGAGTTTATTCCTTCTTTTTGGTTTACAAACAAAAAGGCACCCATTGATTGTTTTAAACATTTACCTTGACTGTGGAAAGCGTTTTTACACCGTCAATGAAATATGCAGAGCGCATACTCGGGAACATTAACTGAGGTTCATGGTAAAGACAACAAATTGGTTATAGGGTACAGTTCTTTCTAGGGGACTACATTCTACAATTACAAGAGGAAACAGGATAACAACAAAACATTTGCAGGCAGTCAAAAGGCAAGAGGAATATATTACATTAAATCTCATTTCTGTCCAGATGGGTATTGGAATATGATGCTGTAAAACAAGAAAGAATGTGAAAGTTAGATGTGCAATGAACTTCGAATAGAAGAGCATTAGAATGATCCAGTAATATGAATCCCTAGCAGCAAGAAGTAGTAGAAAGGGTCTGCTCCACTCCCTTACTTCTACATCACTGGCAAGACAAGTTCCTAAGAAACTCTGAATTGGCAGTTCCATTGCAAGACAAGTTCAACAGTACTACATAGCAAGCCACATACCAGAAAACCCCCACTATTACACACTAAAATCTTCCAATCCAATACAGAAAATGGATTAAAAAAAGCAAGTGAAAGCAAGGATCCCTTTCAAAATGTGGTGCTTAACAGTTATTACAACAGACATGTCAAGCTGTTAATTCATATTAAAATAGAAGCAACTACAGTATTCCCTTAACTTTCAGGAATCTTAGGTCGTTTTTTTAGTAAGCTGTGCAAAAAGTCAGGCTGTGTTAACTATTTTATTTTGTGAAAAATGGTACACTTAAAAGAACTGACAATAGAATTGATAAAACAGTTTAAACACGATGCATTAAACTGACACATGTAAAGTAAAATGTTTAACCAGAAGCTGAAGTTGTATCAGGTGAATTTGTTTTCTCAAGCTTTTCGCTTTAGTAAATAAATGGCCATGTAATATGAATTGTTTTGTTTAATAGCATAAAAATACTTTTAAAGTCAGATCTTGAAGTCTACCTAGAGTTGTACACAAACTGATTAGAACACATAGATCAGAGTGCTCTTTTTAAGTTTCAATTAGATAGACAAAGTCAAAATTGGCTATATCGTAAAAGTTTATCAAAACAAAAATGTGCTTTTTGGTCTTCATTTAAGGTAGGGCATAAGGTTGGCAGTGTGTTCAAGGTTAGGTTTAAAATCCTATTTTAAGAGGCAAAATTTTAGAAATAGACTGGGTTTATGACTTTGTGGCTGTGGTAACTAATGACGAACATTTAATATTTTGTCATAGACAAGTTCAGGCACAATTCACACAAACCTCCCAGATAGTGGATCACTTACTAATCTTATTCCCAATAGATCATGTGAGCACAGATCAAAGGACTATTTTAGAATCTGGCCAAACATCCATGGTACAGTTGAAGTCGGAAGTTTACATACACTTATGTTGGAGTCGTTAAAACTTGTTTTCAACCACTCCACACATTTCTTGTTAACAAACTATAGTGTTGGCAGGTTGGTTAGGATATCTACTTGTGCATGACACAAGTAATTTTTCCAACAATTGTTTACAGACAGATTATTTCACTTATAATTCACTGTATCACAATTCTAGTGGGTCAGAAGTTTACATACACTAAGTTGACTGTGCCTTTAAACAGCTTGCAAAATTCCAGAAAATGATGTCATGGCTTTAGAAGCTTCTGATAGGCGAATTGACATAATTTGAATCAATTGGATGTATTTCAAGGCCTACCTTCAAACTCAGAGCCTCTTTGCTTGACATCATGGGAAAATCAAAAGAAATCAGCCAAGACCTCAGAGAAAAAATCGTAGACCTCCACAAGATACCATGTTCATCTCTACAAATAATAGTACGCAAGTATAAACACAATGGGACCACGCAGCCGTCATATCGCTCAGGAAGGAGACGCGTTCTGTCTCCTAGAGATGAATGTACTTTCGTGCGTAAAGTCAAAATCAATCCCAGAACAACAGCATAGGACCTCGTGAAGATGCTGGAGGAAACAGGTACAAAAGTATCTATATCCACAGTAAAACGAGCCCTATGTTGACATAACCGGAATGGCCGCTAAGCAAGGAAGAAGCCACTGCTCCAAAACCGCCATAAAAAAAGCCAGACTATGGTTTGCAACTGCACATGGGGACAAAGATCGTACTTTTTGGATTAATGTCCTCTGGTCTGATGAAACAAAAACAGAACTGTTTGGCCATAATGACCATTGTTATGTTTGGAGGAAAAAAGGGGGAGGCTTGCAAGCCGAAGAACACCATCCCAACCGTGAAGCACGTGGGTGGCAGCATCATGTTGTGGGGGTGCTTTGCTGCAGGAGGGACTGGTGCACTTCACAAAATAGATGGCATCATGAGGTAGGAAAATTATGTGGATATATTGAAGCAACATCTCAAGACCTCAGTCAGGAAGTTAAAGCTTGGTCACAAATGGGTCTTCCAAATGGACAATGACCCCAAGCATACTTCCAAAGTTGTGGCAAAATGGCTTAAGGACAAAGTCAAGGTATTGGAGTGGCCATCACAAAGCCCTGACTTCAATCCTACAGAAAATGTGTAGGCAGAACTGAAAAAGCGTTTGCGAGCAAGGAGGCCTAGAAACCTGACTCAGTTACACCAGCTCTGTCAGGAGGAATGGGCCAAAATTCACCCAACTTATTGTGGGAAGCTTGTGGAAGGCTACCCAAAATGTTTGACCCAAGTTAAACAATTTAAAAGCAATGCTACCAAATACTAATTGAGTGTATGTAAACTTCTGACCCACTGGGAATGTGATGAAAGAAAAGCTGAAATAAATCATTCTCTCTACTATTATTCTGACATTTCACATTCTTAAAACAAAGGTGTGATCCTAACTGACCTAAGACAGGGAATTTTTATTTTTACTAGGATTAAATGAATTTAAATGTATTTGGCTAAGGTGTATGTAAACTTCCAACTTTAACTGTAGGTATAAGTGACTTTATGACAATTGGACATTGTGAATGAAAGTCATGCAGCATACAACCACAGGAAAGTGCACAGTAAGTCCACCATCTTAGACAATATGTACAAGACAACATGGAAAAGGGACAAGTACAAAAAGTAAAAATTTTTACAAGTGCACAACAACCCAGGCAAACATTGGATAAAGACACCTCTGAAAGTTATAGCATGAGACACATAAAGGTGTTTGGAAGAGAAGAGGCCTCTCCCATGCATGGAATATCCCAAACTCGACAACAGGCAAAACATGTGAGATGCATAAGCAAAACACAACGCTCCCATTACAGAGAGTTAAACAAATGACCAACATGAGGAAAGACAGTTACTCATTATTTTAAAATGGACATAGACGGAAATTTCTGAAAGCTGTCCTCAGTGAAAGCAGTGTAAAGAACCCTTAGACTACCTACCCAAACTCTCCAAAATCAACTCCTCTGAGCAGTTGCTTGATCTGAGCTACATGAGCTATGAGGTATTTGGGCCAGAATCATAAGCGGACAGTCCAGTCCGAAATGGTTTGAAAATGGTTAAAAAAAAGTTTTTTTTAAAATACATAGCTCTGCAAGGTCAGCTGATGCAGGATAATCATACCTTTTAGGCACTGTAAAAGGTCAATCTATTACCATCTACCTTGTGCTTGATCATGTCATTGGGTAATAGTCATTGCCACCATCAAGCATACAGTATATGGGTGCCTTCACCCCTATTCAAGCAGGAAAATGTAAACTGTTAATCAAAGCCACCGCCTGACCACCCTGGGGGCTGTCAGCAAAGCAATGCTCCATCTCCATGACAACCAAACTAGGCATCAATAACTCTGTTTGGCTGACCTCTATGTGCAAGGTGAGCATCATAGGACCTGGGGTCTGATTAGATTCATGCTTAGTCAAATGCAGTTCTACCCCCCACATCAGGGATCACACTGCAAAGAGAAGGGCACATTTCACATACGGTAGATTAATGTCAGACACTTAAGTAACTCAAAATATTCTAGGATTTGCAGAGCCTTGTCGGATACATAGCTATCTGAAGGGGGGCTGGGCAGGAGGGAGAGAAGGCGGACTGGACTGGGGCTGCTGGGTTGAGGAGGGTGGATGGGGTCAAGGTGAGTACACCACGTGGACTCAGTATTTCATGGTGCTGGATGCTCGGAAATAGGACAGGAACTTAAAGCAGAGGCTGACCACAAAGTACCAGATGTTCCTGGCCATCTGGGACCGCGCGATGAACACTCGCCAGATGAACACGACCAGGACCGTGTTGAACGTGTAGCGGATGTTCCTCAACCTGAAACATACAAGAGGATAACTGTTGTTTTATGACCAGAGCCTAGTTGCCATGGAGATCAGTTTGCGGTAAATGAAGAAATACATTGAAGTGTTCTTGGTAGCTTGCATGTAGATGCATTCACCTGCATTCTCAGGAGATTAGTAAATACATCAACTAGCTAGGAAAATGTATCTGCTACAATACAATTTAGCAGGAATATGACATTTAAATGGATACTTCGGGATTTTGGCAATGAAGCCCTTTATCTACTTCCCCAGAGAGATGAACTCGTGGATACCAAAATCACAAAGTATCCCTTTAAATATAACTTTTCCTGATGACACATGTAATAGAGATTTAGCCTTTGAATATTGTGAGCAAAGATGAATGTTAAAGCAGAGGATACCAGGGAAACATTGGGATTTGCTGGTGATCCCGAAAAACTGAAAGAAATGTGTGCATCATAAAACAAAAAAATACAATTTCAAAGCCATGACAATTAATTATTCAAGATCAATTGGGCATTTTAAATAAGAGGATCGTTTTTATTGTAGCCAGTGGCACCTAGTGGCTGGTATGAGGTGAGTAATGTCAAATACCTAAACGGAACCTTCCTCAAGGCAGCTTTCGTTCTTCCCCGGAGCACAGGGAACGGTGCACATCCCTGTTCACCTGGTTGGCTGTGTTTGTCAAATTTTTGGGTAAGCAAACTTCTTTCTTTCGGAATGCTTTAACGCTTACTCACGTAAACAAAAGCCAATGATTTTGTCCCTATGTCGGAGGTAATCTGATAGAAAATATCCACAGAGAAGTGTTATCAACTCAACCTTCAGTACGCTGGTCTGTATATCGGTTGATATTTCCGTTTTTTATTTTCAATATGATAAACACTTGCACAATAAGGCCGAGCATAACCGAACCACAGACAGAACGGCAAACACTTTCAGCTGATTGCAAGTAAACTTGCCTCGGTTGACTACGTTTGGTTACATTTGGCTATTGTTTACATATTGTGCATCACGTGCAATGAGCCAAGAGATTGAAAATACAAGCAACAGAACCTACCGGAGCCGCAAAATGTTGGGTAAACAACACTTTCCTGTGGATACCCCATCTCACCTCTTTCCGCCAAAAGGACTCACAGCATGTACAACCAGTAAAATCAGTGTAAATATTGTATTCCACATTCTGGCTTGTAGAGAGACTATTGCGTCTTTTATTGGGCGACTTCAGTCAGACTGAAAATCTGATGTTTAGGCAAAGTAGGTAGAATGTTTTTTTTGTTGGTCTAGTACGCTCTTAGCGAATGAGCTGGTATTCAGGCAAGAGATTCGGGGTTGTCTTAGCAGGCGGACAAAGTCTTTGTATATTTGTCATCTAGTACCGGGTGGACACCCCCCCCCCCCTTTGCCTCCAGAACAGCCTGAATTCTTTGAGGAGTGGAAACGTTACTCAATTGGGTTGCAGGCCAAACACGTTATTTTTACCCTCCTCAGCCCTCGCGCTAGCCACTTTCTCTGAGAAATCCCAGTCGAAATCGGATGCAGTTTGATTGTCATCTTAAGTGGATGTCCAATTCACTAATGTTGCCCCCTTGGCCACTCGATTTTGGCACGAGGGAGCAAGTGAAGAACTTTTATCACTTGTGGGGTTAATATGACCCACAATTCAACGCAAACTGTAGTCACGTGTCATACTCCAGTGGATGCGAAGTGTCAAATTGAATCTACAAGGCTGCATGTTTTGGCATGTCAGACAAAATTATGACGCTATAGATGACATTGATTTTAGCATTGGCAAATTGGCTTAGTCTCGTTGTGAGGAGTTTATAAAAATGTAGATAGCGCCATAAACATATTTTTGGGAATAAATAACCAAACTATAAAACTAGCTAGCCAGCTATGGGTAACTGTAACTAGCTTGCTACCCGCCAGGAGTGCTATTTTTTGTTTGTCGCACCATTCTCGGTAAACCCTAGACACTGTCGTGCTAGAAAAGCCCAGGAGGCTGGTAGTTTGACCGGAACCGGCACGCCTGGCACAGATGATCATACCACGCTCAAAGTTGCTTAGGTCACTTGTTTTGCCCATCCTAACATTCAATCAAACAGTAACTGAATGCCTCGATGCCTGCTTTATATAGCAAGCCATGGCCAAGTGACTCATGTCTGTAAGAGCGAAAATAAATGATGAATGGGGTGGTGTACCTAATGAACTGGCCTCAGTGTACATGATCTAAAGTTTGCATGAGATTCTCCTAGAGGTGTTTTACATGCAAGGCTTGAGTCTTGGATACTTAGTATTATTTAATGCCCTGCTACTAACTCATTGTGCGTGTCCTCTAAGCCCTAGTCCTAGCCAGGGTGTGTATCAGGGGTTAGGATATGTATGTATTGTTGGCACTAAATAAACTTCAGTTAGTGCTAAATACGGCTGCTAGAATCCTGACTAGAACCAATCAATTTGATCATATTACTCCAGTGCTAGTTTCCCTACACTGGCTTCCTGTTAAGGCAAGGGCTGATTTCAAAGTTTTACTGTTAACCTATAAAACGTTACATGGGCTTGCTCCTACCTATCTTCCCGAGTTGGTCCTGCTGTACATACCTACATGTACGCTACGGTCACAAGACGCAGGCCTCCTAATTGTCCCTAGAATTTCTAAGCAAACAGCTGGAGGCAGGGCTTTCTCCTATAGTAGGGGTAGTCTGCCTACCCATGTGAGAGACGCAGACTCGGTCTCAACCTTCAAGTCTTTACTGAAGACTTATCTCTTCAGTAGGTCATATGATCGAGTGTAGTCTGGCCCAGGAGTGGGGAAGGTGAACGGAAAGGCTCTGGAGCAACGAACCGCCCTTGCTGTCTCTGCCTGGCCGGTTCCCCTCTCTCCACTGGGATTCTCTGCCTCTAACCCTATTACAGGGGCTGAGTCACTGACTTACTGGTGCTCTTTCATGCCATCCCTAGGAGGGGTGCGTCACTTGAGTGGGTTGAGTTACTGACGTGATCTTCCTGTCTGGGTTGGCGCCCCCCCTTGGTTTGTGCTGTGGTGGAGATCTTTGTGGGCTATACTCGGCCTTGTCTCAGGATGGTAAGTTGGTGGTTGAAGATATCCCTCTAGTGGTGTGGGGGCTGTGCTTTGGCAAAGTGGGTGGGGTTATATCCTTCCTGTTTGGCCCTGTCCGGGGGTATCATCGGATGGGGCCACAGTGTCTCCTGACCCCTCCTGTCTCAGCCTCCAGTATTTATGCTGCAGTAGTTTATGTGTCGGGGGGCTAGGGTCTGTTGGTTATATCTGGAGTACTTCTCCTGTCTTATCCGGTGTCCTGTGTGAATTTAAGTATGCTCTCTCTAATTCTCTCCTTCTTTCTCTCTCTCGGAGGACCTGAGCCCTAGGACCATGCGTCAGGACTACCGGGCATGATGACTCCTTGCTGTCCCCAGTCCACCTGGCCTTGCTGCCATTCCAGTTTCAACTGTTCTGCCTTCGGCTATGGAACCCTGACCTGTCCACCGGACGTGCTACCTGTCCCAGACCTGCTGTTTTCAACTCTCTAGAGACCGCAGGAGCGGTAGAGATACTCTTAATGATCGGCTATGAAAAGCCAACTGACATTTACTCCTGATTATTATTTGACCATGCTGGTCATTTATCAACATTTGAACATCTTGGTCATGTTCTGTTATAATCTCCACCCGGCACAGCCAGAAGAGGACTGGCCACCCCTCATAGCCTGGTTCCTCTCTAGGTTTCTTCCTAGGTTTGGGCCTTTCTAGGGAGTTTTTCCTAGCCGCCGTGCTTCTACACCTGCATTGCTTGCTGTTTGGGGTTTTAGGCTGGGTTTCTGTACAGCACTTCGAGATATTAGCTGATGTACGAAGGGCTATATAAAATAAACTTGATTTGATTTGGTTGTGTTAATAAACATTGGCACTGTTTAATTCTGTTGTACATCGTACATTTGAAAGGACCTGTGTTTAGTTCCGAGGACCTCCCCTAGTGTATAAAAAAGGTGGCATAGTCAAGTTAACAAGTGCAGATAGAGACATTTCTCTTACTTGTTGAGGTGTTTGCGTGCTGCTGGCAGGCCGGACTCAGCCTCGTTCAGGACATACTTCTTAGTCCCCATGCAGTAGGTCTCCATGTACTCTGCCCAGTTCAGCTGTCGCACGTCAAAGTTGAATGTCTGGACCAAAAACATCAAGAGTATTTCATATTGTAAGGATAGGCATTGAGCAACTATGTAGTAGAGGAAAAATGTCTACAAAAGTACAATATGAAACATGATCACTAGGTTTCTGGACCAACGTATATTCACTGTGCATTTCAGCCAGGCCCTGACTATCCAACACAATTACTCCATTCAAAACCAAGCTGAATAATTCAATTGTGCTTCGGCTACAATCTCAAACAAACATACTCCATTCGTCTGTCTGCCACTCTACCAGCGTGCGTGTCCTACAAGTGTGTGTGTATATGTGGGTCCTAGAAGTGTGTGTATATGTGGGTCCTACAATTGTGTTAATGTGTGTGACTGATGGGTGGGCATAAAGCATACCCTCTTGTCATCAGCACCCATCTGGTTCATGAGCATGGTGACGTTGTCATTTTTCCACACCCACGAATGGCTCGTGAAGTACTCCAGCACCATCATGGCCCTGTGCAGCCTTGTAATGGTCTTCATCATCCTGCCGTGATGGTCGCCATGGTAACAGGGAAGAGGCAGGTATTAGGTAGGTATAGCTGGCACTGAGCCGTCTTTTCAAGAGTGGTTTTCATTTGTTTTATATATACACACAGTACCAGTCCAAAGTTTGGACACACCTACAAATTCAGGGGTTTTCTTTATTTTTACTATTTTATACATTGTAGAATAATAGTGAAGACATCTAAACTATGAAATAACACATATGGAATCATGTAGTAACCAAAAGAAGTGTTAAACAAATCCAAATCTATTTTAGATTCTTCAAAGTGGCCACCCTTTGCCTTGATGACAGCTTTGAACTCTTGGCATTCTCTCAACCAGCTTCATGAGGTAGTCACTTGGAATGCATTTCAATTAACAGGTGTGCCTTGTTGAAAGTTCATTTGTGGAATTTCTTTCCTTCTTAATGCATTTGAGCCAATCAGTTGTGTTGTGACAAGGTACGGGGGTATACAGAAGACAGCGCTATTTGGTAAAAGACCAAGTCCATTTTATGGCAAGAACAGCTCAAATAAGCAAAGAGAAACGACAGTCCATCAATACTTTAAGACACGGTCAGTCAATCCAGAAAATGTCAATAACTTTTAAAGTTTCTTCAAGTTCAGTCACAAAAGCCATCAAGAGCTATGATGAAACTGGCTCATGAGGACCCCCACAGGAAAAGAAGACCCAGAGTTACCTCTGCTGCAGAGGATAAGTTCATTAGAGTTACCAGCCTCAGAAATTGCAGCTCAAATAAATGTTTCACAGATTTCAAGTAACAGACACATCTCAACATCAACTGTTCAGAGCAGACTGCGTGAATCAGGCCTTCATGGTCGAATTGCTGCAAAGAAACCACTACTAAAGGACACCAATAAGAAGAACGGCCAAGAAACACGAGCAATGGACATTAGACCAGTGGAAATCTGTCCTTTCGTCTGATGAGTCCAAATTAGAAATGTTTGGTTCCGACCACTGTGTCTTTGTGAGACGCTGAGTAGGTGAACGGATGATCTCCGCATTTGTGGTTCCCACCGTGAAGCATGGAGGAGGTGGTGTGATGGTGTGGGGGTGCTTTGCTGGTTATCTTCTTATGGCTAGGGGTTCCGCTCGACAACATTCCGCTGAAAAGGCAGAGCGCGAAATTCAAAAATATTTTTTTGAAATATGTAACTTTCATACATTCACAAGTGCAACACACCAAATTAAAGCTTAACTTCTTGTTAATCTACCCATTGTGTCCGATTACAAAAAGGCTTTACAGTGAAAGCACACCATATGATTATGTTAGGTCAGAGGCTAGTCCCAAAAACACACAGCCATTTTCCAGCCAAAGAGAGGAGTCACAAAAAGCAGAAATGGAGATAAAATGAATCACTAACCTTTGATGGTCTTCATCAGACGGCACTCATAGGACTTCATGTTACACAATACACGTATGTTTTGTTCGATAAAGTTCACATTTATATCCAAAAATCTCAGTTTACATTGGCGCTTTATGGTCAGTAATGTGATTCGAAAACATCCGGCGAATTTTCAGAGAGCCACATCAATTTACAGAAATACTCAGACTAAACTTTGATAAAAGATACAAGTATTATGCACAGAATTATAGATATTCTTCTCCTTAATGCAACCGCTGTGTCAGATTTCAAAAAATCTTTACGGAAAAAGCAAACCATGCAATAATCTGAGTACGGCGCTCAGACACAAAAACAAGCCATGCAGATACCCGCCATGTTGTGGAGTCAGTAAAAGTCAGAAATAGCGTAATAAATATTCCCTTACCTTTGATGATCTTCATCAGAATGCACTCCCAGGATTCCCAGTTCCAAAATAAATGTTTGTTTTGTTCGATAAAGTCCATCATTTATGTCCAAATACCTCCTTTTGTTAGCGCGTTTGGTAAACAAATCCAAACTCACGAGGCGCGGGCAAGTCCAGGCGAAAGTTCAGACGAAAAGTTCAAAAAGTTATATTACAGTTCGTAGAAACATGTCAAATGATGTATAGCATCAATCTTTAGGATGTTTTTAACATAAATCTTCAATAATGTTCCAACCGGAGAATTCCTTTGTGTTTAGAATTGCAATGGAACACAGGTCGCTATCACGTGTGCACGCGTGATCAGCTCATGCCACTCTGGCAGACCTCTGGTTGAATCAGCTCTCATTCACCACCACTTCACAGTAGAAGCCTCAAGCTAGGTTCTAAAGACTGTTGACATCTAGTGGAAGCCTTAGGAAGTGCAACATGACCCCATAGATACTGTATATTCGATAAGCAATGAGTTGAAAAACTACAAACCTCGGATTTCCCACTTCCTGGTTGGATTTTTCTCAGGTTTTCGCCTACCATATGAGTTCTGTTATACTCACAGACATCATTCAAACAGTTTTAGGAACTTCAGAGTGTTTTCTATCCAATACTACTAATAATATGCATATATTAGCTTCTGGGCCTGAGTAGCAGGAAGTTTACTCTGGGCACGCTTTTCATCTGAACGTGAAAATGCTGCCCCGTATCCCAAACAGGATTTATACTGTCAGTGATTTATTTAGAATTCAAGGCACATTTAACCAGCATGGCCAACCCAGCATTCTGCAGCAATACGCCATCCCATCTGGTTTGCGCTTAGTGGGACTATCATTTGTTTTTCAACAGAACAATGACCCAACACACACCTCCAGGCTGTGTAAGGGCTATTTGACCAAGAAGGAGAGTGATGGAGTGCTGCATCAGATGACCTGCACTCCACAATCACCTTACCTCAACCCAATTGAGATTGTTTGGGATGAGTTGGTTCGCAGAGTAAATGAAAAGCAGCCAACAAGTGCTCAGCATATGTGGGAACTCCTTCAAAACGGTTGGTTAAGACATGATTCCATATGTGTTATTTCATAGTTTAGATGTCTTCACTATTATTCTACAATGTAGAACATTGTAAAAATAAAGAAAAATCCCTGAATGAGTAGGTGTCGCCAACACTGACTGAAACTGGACACAAAGTACCCCTTGACTTTTTCCACATTTTCTTGTGTTACAAATTGGGATTCAAATGGATTTAAATTGTCTTTTGCTAGACAGCCATTTTCGGGTCTTGACCTAGATCTTTAAGCCGGTTTAATTCAAAACTCTAACTAGGATACTCAGGATCATTCAATGTCGTCTTGGTAAGCAACGCCATTGTATATTTGGCCTTGTGTTTTACGTTATTGTCCTGCTGAAAGGAGAATGTGTCTCCCAGTGTCTGTTGGAAAGCAGGTTTTTCTCTAGGATTTTGCCTGTGCTTAGCTCTATTCAGTTTATTTTTATCCCCCCCAAAATCTCCCTAGTCCTTGCCGATGATGAGGATACCCATAACATGATGCAGTCACCACCATGCTAGAAAATAGGAAGAGTGGCACTCAGTGATGTGTTGTTTGCCCCAAACATAATTCAGAACAAAAAGTTAATTTCTTTGCCATATGTTTTCAATATTACTTTAGTGCCTTATTGCAAACAGCATGCATGTTTTGGAATATTTTTTATTCTATACAGACTTCCTTCTTTTTACTCTGTCAATTAGGTTATTATTGTGGAGTAACTACAATGTTGTTGATCCATCCTCAGTTCTCCTATCACAGCCATTAAACTCGAACTGTTTTTAAAGTCACCATGGGCCTCATGGTAAAATCTGTGTGCAGTTTCCTTTCTCTCCGGCAACTGAGTTAAGGATGCCTGTATCTTTGTAGTGACTGGGTGTGTTGATACACCATCAAAAGCACAATGAATAACTTCACCCTGCTCAAAGGGGTATTCAGTGTCTGCTTTTATTTTATTTGTTTTATTTTTACCCATCTACCAATAGGTAACCTTCCTATCCAGGCATTGGTAAACCTCCCTGGCCTTTGTGGTTAAATATGTGTTTCAAACGCACTACTCGACTGAGGGACCTTACAGATAATTGTGTGTGTGGGGTACAGAGATGAGGTATCATAAGAAATGTAATGTTAACCACTATTATTGAGTCCATGCAACTTAAGCAAATTATGACTCCGGAGCTTATTTAGGCTTGCCTCTTGACGCTAGGGGTCAAAAAAATAATAATATATATATTTTCTTTTTAAACGTTCCCAAGGTAAACGGACTATTTCTCAGGTCCAGATCGTAGAATATGCATATAATTTACAGATTAGGATAGAAAACACTTCAAAGTTTCCAAAACGGTCAAAATATTGTCTGTGAGTATAACAAAACTCTGCAGGCGAAAACCTGAGGAAATCTAACCCGGAAGTGATTTAAATTGGTTTTTATCTGTGTTTCCTGGCCCGTCTTTCTTCCATTTAAAGGGGTATCAACCAGATTCCTTTTCCAATGGCTTCCTCAGGCTGTGACCAGGCTTTAAACATAGTTTCAGGCTTTTATTTTGAAAAATGAGCGAGATTTTTCTAAACTAGTCAGGTGTCCTCTGATTAGTTCCTGCGCGTGAGAGGGGTAGCTCTCCATTTTCTTTCTATCTTTTATTGAATAGGTTACGTTCCGGTTGAAATATTATCGATTATGTTTGTTAAAAATAACCTGAGGATTGATTATAAAAAATATTTGACATGTTTCTACAAACATTACGGATACTTTTTGGAATTTTCTTCGAACGGAATGAGGCTTTGGTTTTCTGAACATAACGCGCAACCCAAATGGCGTTTTTTTGTTATAAAAGTAATATTTATCGAACAAAAAGAACATTTGTTGTGTAACTGGGAGTCTCGTGAGTGCAAACATCCGAAGATTATCAAAGGTAAGCGATTAATTTTATTGCTTTTCTGACTTTCGTGACCATGCTAATTTGGGGCTAGCTGTTGTAGCATTGATTCATACACTCACAAAAGCTTGGATTGCTTTCGCTGCAAAGCATATTTTCAAAATCTGACATGATAGGTGGATTAACAACAAGCTAAGCTGTGTTTTGGTATATTTCACTTGTGATTGCATGATTATAAATATTTTTAGTAATATTTTGCGCCCTGCAATTCAGCGGTTGTTTAGGAAAATGATCCTGCTAAAGGGATCCGTAGCGCAGATAAGTTAAGGGGTTGAATACTTATTGACTCAAGACATTTCAGTTTTGTAAAAAATGTAATGTAATACATTTTTAATTTAGGCTGTACGAACAAAATGTGGAAAAAGTAAAGGGATGCGAACACTTTCTGAAGGTATTGTATGAGATTGGAATAATACTGTGAAATATAAAACATTATGATAACGCCCATTTTGTGTAGGAGCAGTTTTGAAAAGACCGCCTGAAATGTCTGCCTGTTCTGATGGGATGGAGTTTTGGCCTGCCTGATGACATCACCAGGCAGTAAATGAGTTAATAGACCAATAAGAAAGAGTTCCAAACCTCTCTGCAATAACAGCTCGTTTTCTCCTCCCCACTCTGACCACCCCCAAGCAGTTCTAGATCAATTATTGCTTGAGAAATAGCTTTTTGCTAAGGGAGTAAATGTTATTTATAACTATTTATAAAATCGAACCCCTCAAATGAAAATGGATGGCCCTCCCTTCAGTAAAATATATTTGACCAAGAGTAGGGGTGGAAATATCTCCTTTATAGTAAAAGCATTACATGAATCTATCATCATACTTGTATTTTATAAACATTTCATGCAATATCATATCAGAATATTTTTAATAGCACACAAATTACTGAAGTTACATGCTAAGAATGGACAGAAAGAGGCCTGTGTTCACCTTATCATATTTATACAATGCCAAATCAGTGTGTCTTGTTAGCAAAGAAACTGTCCCTGTTTGCAAATAATTAAATCGAGACGTCATTAGGAATCTGAGCGTGGTACTTTCGAAAGTTAGGCCTACCTTGCCACCAGAGACAGGGTATGTCTACCGACGCAGAAAAATGGAAGCTTTAACTGCTGGCTACTCTTCTTCCGTGGCTTAACCCAACGAGAGAATGTCACAAGTGTTTCCCTAAAATCTGTCTGGTATTAAACATCTTCTATTGTATAGAAAGTGAATAGCTTAATCAATTGATAGTGACAGAATTAGACTACTTCCCAAGCAAAGTCAGCCTCTGAATGTCAAAGGAAACAATGATATCCCTGTATGCAGAGGGTCACATCTTTCCTAGGTATTTTAAAGCTTGTTTATAGCATAAAACATCGACCAAAGCGCTGTTATAGATCACTTTAAATAATTGGATCGGTTTCATTTTCTTCAAAATCTTAAGCTAACAAGGGTGTGTGCTTTTTGTCATTTTCTTTAATAAAAGATAGACCTATGGCATACTCTCATACCACCTCAATTCGAGTTAAAACCTTGGTTTTAACTTAACAGCCCTTCACTGACACTGAGGTAGGCTATTTAAAGAGTGCATGGTGGGTGGAGGAATTCACCGACAAATCTATGGATATAGCGGCTTATAGCCTAATTTCGTCTGTCAAACAGGTAGACACAAATAGGCTCTAACACAATGCCCTCGTTAGTAAAGTCTAATTAAAAGGAGACTGTTTAAATTAATTATGCTTACTCGAATTTGCCTACTTTCAGCACCATGAGCTGTCCATTTCAGATCGACTGTACCGTGGCTGCTGCTTCAAGTTTCAGCACCAAAATGTAAGTTACCTGAATCTGTCTTATTATGACTTAAGTAACTCTTAATAAATACATTAATGGGCAATAAACATAGTTTTACATCAAATCAATTATAGTAGTAGCAAGCTATCAAATTTGACCTCCGGTCCCCCTTCTCATCTTCGCGCTCTCCTTCACAAACTGAGTAGAACATAGGTTAGGCTTAATCATAAATGATTTTCGGAAGTAACTTTTGACTCTCCTCCTGAACTGCCACCGTAGCCCTACACAGCACAGCCATTGGTTAAGCTGTACACAAAAAGGTTTTTGATCAGTAAGAGCAGAGCAGACTGGGGCTCAGGGTTGGAATATCCATTGCAGTGTGTAATTCAGCCTAGTTTTATTTACACCTTCCCAGCAGCTATCTTAGAAATATAACTTTGCTCTGTGCTTCTCCGAGCATGCATTTCGTAACCAATAGGCTATGGATCAGTTGATTGAGGCAACACTAAATAGCCTATAGGCGCAAATGATATTGCGCACCCAGTGGAGAATCAGAGATGAGGGGCGGCATCGGGCACACATCGATATAGCCTCAAACTACCAATTCTAAAACACTGAGAAATGTTGAAATTTCATGTCCCTCCCCTGGACGAGATTGTTATTTAAAAAAATACTAAATCCTCCCCTTGACTGAAATTGAAACTAACTCCAGCTAACTGTTAAACAGACAATGGCCGAAATGGAACAAGGGATAAATTACTTATTGATCTTTTTGTACAAGGAAAAGGTGACATTGAGCCAATTTGTACAAATCGATAACAGAATAAAACTGAAGGGTATGTCATTGCTTCAGATTTTCAAACATCTGACCCCTGAACACTTTCACAGCTTTAAAGCTGAAATATGTATCTTTTTGGGCAATCTGACCAAATTCACATAGACATTTGGGTTACAGATCTGTCATTTTCATTGAAAGCAAGTCTAAGAAGCTTTAGTTCTGTTCTATGTGCACTATTTCTATCATTCCTGTGTTTAAGTTTAATTTTTGAACCTTACTTTCGGTTTTGTACACCAGCTTCAAACAGCTGAAAATACAATATTTTGGTTTATGGAAAATATATTTCACAGTGGTTTAGATGGTACAATGATTCTCTACTCTATACTTGCTTGTTTAATTACAAACTGAAATTAGGCAAACTATTGTTAGCAACCAGGTAATGCCGGAGCAATTTCTGCATAGTGCATCTTTAAATAAAGAACGGCATGAATCCAGCACAATCTATAATATATTACTGATAAGAGTCTAAGCATTCTAGTATTATAGGCAAATTTCAACTAATGCCTACCAGTCTCAATTGGGATGAGTATTGTTGGCTTGACACATGTTAAACACAGATCAGTAAGAATGGAGGGCTTGTCCAATCCTGGAAGGTATCTGAGCATGTCTGACTGACAGAAGCTTAACTTGATTGCACTAATTACATTGTCGTCATTAAGAAAGCATCTACTAATTGAAGTGTAAAGTACCATGAACAAACTTGCTTCAGAGGATTCATGACCATGCCAAATTGCATCAAAAATGTTTCTGGTTTACGATCAACTTGTGGAGATCAATACTGTAAGCGTCAGGTACCAAACACTTGGTTAGACTGAACCATGGCCTTGGTGCTAAATGAAACAATAGGTGGGGATTGTGAGTAAGTCTATCCAATGACACACTGATAAATGTACAGTGTTTCCATTGGCTTGTGAGATCGTAAGTTACTGCCAGCGCATTACATTTGTCCCACAATGTGCTTCCTTAAGCCCAGGAATAGGGCTACCAAGAATAGAAGTGTTGATGGGCCAATGAATAAAGGACAGGTGTTTGGTACCTGGTATTAATCAAAACTAGTTCCCTGGTGCCTCTCAATTTTAGAGATAAGCTTGGAGAGTGGAGGAGGATGAGGATGAGCAGATCACTCCCAGGTTACTTCAAAAGACTTAATGGCACAGCTCAGAAAAACAAAAAGGTCACAACAAAAGGGGGGGGGGGGGGGGGGTTAATTCCACAAACCAAAAGCGACTGGATAAATTCCACATCTGAGCAGAGCCATATGGTTCAACTGAATAAAAAATCACAAATGCAGTACCAGGCAAAAAGGGTCAAACAAAAACTGTGACAAAAATAAATTACAAAAATAAAACGTTCCTGATGCATGCTTTAGACAGGAACCCATGCTTGTCATGATGACGCGGTAGCCTGTCAGCAGCCAGCTAAGTCCGATGACAAAGTTGAGCAAACGTTCGGGCGTTGCTTCCACCCCACCAACCATGCCACACGACCAGCACCCAGTGGTGGAGGGGAGAGAGGGGTTTGAGAGGGCACTGTAGTAGACCTTACCGGGGATTCTGACCCGTGGCCCTGAGATACCCGTCATACAGCAGGGCCGGAATAGTGTGACTCACTGTGGTCCAGTACTGATTGGTAAAGAGATTGGACCGCAGGTTAACATTTGGGCGCCTGAAAGCCTGCTCTAAGGGGTTGGTCTTGAAGGTCATGTTTATACAGTACTCTGCAGAGAGAATACGACATCACAGGAGGAAGGAAATTCAATGCCAGGACACGTTGAGGTAACACTAAGGGCTAAGAGTGCAGAACCCAGCTCTAAAAAGGTATATGGATGGCTTATGCACCCTTACCCCCCCAAGACATTGGACAGAAGCATGACATCGCTGGAACAGGTTCAGTACATTGGGCTACACTGAGCGAGAATGCAGAGGGAGATGGAGTGTGACCGAGCGGGGTGTCATTTACCTGGGCTCTTTTCCTGTCATCCTGAGGCAGAGATCATAAAGGAAGGCTGGTGCCTTGTGGCTTACGGCGATCCAGTACTGATTGATAAGGTGATTGGTTGTGAGATTTACATTGGGCCGTCTGAAGGCCTGCTCGAGGGGGTTCCTCTTGAAAGTGGATATCACATGGTACTCTAAGAGACAAAGGGTAGGGGGTTCAACAGGGGTAATGTTGGCACAACCACTCATTTCTCCAAAGTGGAAAGAAAGAGTTAAGCAGCAAGCGGCAACAGATGTTTGGTTTAGACAAAATACCTTTGAAGTGCTTTTAACAATTATTATTTTTTAACCGTACAAGTTATTGAAGGAGACTAGGGGTATTACAAAACAACGGAGCAAATATAGACTTCACAGTAAGCCTAATGAATGCAGAAATGCAATGTTAACAACAAAGTGATGTCACCAGAAATATTTTAAAAGCATAAAAAATCTATGGTAAATGAGTAACAAATATATTGACATTTACAACAAACCCAACAGGTTAACAGCTTAAAGGGAACTATACAACTGCCACTATGAAAATGTCATCCATCTTTAATGCACTAAACAAATATTGTACTAAGACTGGAACAGTTTTTCATTTTTATTCAAGAATACCAGTCATGTTATATAGTTTACCTATTGCCTTTAAGCCTGCCACAATGTTGATCTTTCTCAGATGGCTAGCATTCAGAGACTATGTACACAGGATCCCATGTGGCTCAGTTGGTAGAACATGGTGCTTGAAACGCCAGGGTTGTGGGTTCCATTACTATGTGGGACCAGTATATGAAAATGTACGCACTCACTATTTACTGTAAGTCGCTCTGGATAAGAGTGTGTGCTAAATGACTAAACTGTACACTGGACACAAATCCAGGAGAGGTCATTTACAGGGAGATGACTACACTCCAATGAGGGTGTGAGTAAACCAAAACCTTCTCACATTCACTACAGTGATAAGAGTGGGCCCTCAAAGAGTATGACTGATAATCATCATTTATCATTCTGCTTTGTTGGGCCATCCGAGAACAAATCCAGTCAGAGTATATTTGGATAAGATATGAGGAGCGTTTCATACCGACTTCACCCCAGTGGAACGGGTTGATGCTGCCTGTCGTGCAATTGTACACCAATATGCTCTTAGGTCTGCGGGGATAAAGGGAAACAAAATAGAATGTCTGCCATAGAAACCTGAAATAATATTTGCATTTCACAATCACATTATTCATTCAGCTCTACAGATGACAGCTGCAGTGTGTGTGAGACTGACCTGGTGTGTCTCTGGGAGCCAGAGTACCAGGCAGCAGCCAGTGTGGTATTGATGACCACATCCACAGGCACCAGGTCAGCCACTGCGTTGTTGGATGCTCTCATGGTGCGCAGGATCCCCTTTCCTGCCTATACAGGGCAGAGAAGTGCTAGGTTCATTACCAGGTGATGGGAATGTGGTTTCTCAGGTTATAAATCAGCAGCCACACCTTTGAAATGGTTATGATCGCATTATTGTGATCTGAGCGTTTTACATATTGCACCCCAGTATCTCTACTTGCACATTCATCTTCTGCACATCTACCATTCCAGTGTTTAATTCCTATATTGTAATTACTTCACCACCATGGCCTATTTATTGCCTTACCTCCCTTATCCTACCTCGTTTGCACACACTGTATATAGACTTTTTCTGCTGTATTATTGACTGTATGTTTGTTTATTCCATGTGTAACTCTGTGTTGTTGTATGTGTCGAACTGCTATGCTTTACCTTGGCCAGGTCACAGTTGTAAATGAGAACTTGTTCTCAACTAGCCTACCTGGTTAAATAAAGGTGAAAAAAAAAATAATAATATTGAGAACATTTTTTTTAAGGTACTTACTGCAATGAATATTCCACTAGGTCCATTGAAATTATCAATCCAGCCCTAAGAGTGAAAAACCATGTTATGAACAGTATACAGAATTGACCATGGTCAGCTACAGTATAGCTACCGCTTAGAAGACAGCCGGCTCAGTACATGGGAAGACTCACTGGGAACGGTTCTTTCCAACTGGCCCCTACTATAGAAGGCCTGATTATAGCCACGTTGAGGTTTCCACACTCCTGCTGGACCAGGTACTCAGCCATGGCCTTGGTGTAGGTGTACGTGTTGGGCCTTTTTCCAATCAGCCCTGGGGTCATCGCTGAGACCAGCTTCTCATCCATCCATCTAACCAACATGAAAACACATTGAAGACAGAGCCACAATAAAAAGGTCCATTATCTGCCATATTGCTCAAATACAAAATATATATTCCCAAGACCACAAACCAAATAAGTCTCCAAAATTCCCTTTCCCCACACACATACATGTATGTCTCTGAAGAAATGAGCAAATGCCTACTGTAATACTTAGGGATGGAAACATTCCTACATGAACAGAACAGTGACTTTCACACAACTGGTGACCATGTTGTGCATGTGTGTCCTGTTGCACCACCTGCAAGAGCAGTCAGAGGCCCCACCTAACATTTAGAGTAAAGCAAATGTCATTTAACAGTTCCAATTGCCCTACCACAAATGAGTGAGTGCCACTCAATCAGTAACCAAACTCCATGAAGTTTAAATCAGAGGTCGTCCCTGATTTGGCACAGTTTCAGTCCATGCAGTGAGATATTGATAGACCCTCAAGTGATAGCTACCAAGCTTATTCATTAGCCACTACTAACTAATCCACAGGATGCAAAGCATCTGCTTATCTATGATTTCCATTTCATCTCAGTCAAACATGCCAAGCTGTAAATTACTATAATCTCTTGACTTCCGTTTCTAACAATCGGCAAAGAACTTTACTCACTCTAGGCTGTCGATGAGCTTCTTGTAGTCAACAGGAGGTGGGTAAACCACTTCCTCAATGAGTGTCCGGTCACAGTTGGCGTAGGCTGTGGACACGTGGAGGAACACCTCCAAGTGCTTCATTTTGTGGGCAAGAGCCACCATTTTCTGGGTGGCTAGAACATTCAGTAGCATAGCATCTCTGAAAGAAGGAGAACAAAGAAAATGTCACAAAACATCATTACAGAAATGCTACTAATATATACACACAGCCAAAAGTTGACACACTTTTGACTGTGTTTCTTTAATTTGACTCTTTGACTATGTTTCTTTAATTTGACTATTTTCTACATTGAAGAATAATAGTGAAGACATCAAAACTATAAAATAACTATGACATTTTTATTTTTGTATTTTATTTAACCTTCATTTAACTAGGCAAGTCAGTTAAGAACAAATTCTTATTTACAATGACAGCCTACCGGGGAACAGTGGGTTAACTGCCTTGTTCAGCTCTGGGATTCGATCCAGAAACCTTTCGGTTACTGGCCCAATGCTCTAACCACTAGGCTACCTGCCACCCCAATCATGTAGTAACCAAAAAAGTGTGAAACAAATCAAAATATATTTTATATTTGAGATCCTTCAAAGTAGCCACCCTTTGCCTTGACAGCTTTGCAAACTCTTGGCATTCTCTCAACCAGCTTCACCTGGAATGCTTTTCCAACAGTCTTGATGGTTCCCACATATGCTGAGCACTTGTTGGCTGCTTTTCCTTCACTCTGCGGTCCAACTCATCCCAAACCATCTCAATTGGGTTTAGGTCGGGTGATTGCGGAGGCCAGGTCATCTGATGCAGCACTCATCACTCTCCTTCTTGGTCATATAGCCTTTACAGTCTGGAGGTGTGTGTTGGGTCATTGTCCTGTTGAAATACAAATGACAGTCCCACTAAGTGCAAACCAGATGGGATGGCGTATAGCTGCAGAATGCTGTGGTAGCCTTGCTGGTTAAGTGTGCCTTGAATTCTAAATAAATCACTGACAGTGTCACCAGCAAAGCACCCCCACACCTCCTCCTCCATGCTTCATGGTGGGAACCCCACATGCGGAGATCATCTGTTCACCTAATCTGCGTCTCACAAAGACACAGCGGTTGGAACCAAAAATCTCAAATTTGGACTCATCAGACGAAAGGACAGATTTCCACCGGTCTAATGTCCATTGCTCGTGTTTCTTGGCCCAAGCAAGTCTCTTCTTATTATTGGTGTCCTTCAGTAGAGGTTTCTTTGCAACCATGAAGGCCTGATTCACGCAGTCTCCTTTGAACAGCTGATGTTGAGATGTGTCTCTTACTTGAACTCTGTGAAGCATTTATTTGGGCTGCAATCTGAGGTGCAGTTAACTCCAATTAACTTATCCTCTGCAGCAGAGGTAACTCTGGGTCTTCCTTTCCTGTGGCGTTCCTCATGAGCCAGTTTTATCATAGCGGTTGATGGTTTTTGCGACTGCACTTGATTAAACTTTCAAAGTTCTTGACATTTTCCGTATTGACTGACCTTCATGTCTTAAAGTAATGATGGACAGTCATTTCTCTTTGCTTATTTGAGCTGTACTTGCCATAATATAGAGTGTGCATTCAGAAAGTATTCAGATCCCTTGACTTATTCCACATTTTGCTATGTTACAGTCTTATTCCAAAAGTGATTAAATAGTTGTTTCCCTTCATCAATCTACACACAATACCCCATAATGACAAAGCAAAAACAGTTTTGTAGAAATGTTAGCAAATAAACTGAAATATGACAATTACATAAGTATTCAGAGCCTTTACTCAGTACTTTGTTGAAGCACCTTTGGCAGCGATTACAGCCTTGAGTCTTGAGTATGATGCTACAAGCTTGGAATACCTGTATTTGGGGAGATTCTCCCATTCTTCTCTGCAGATCCTCTCAAGCTCTGTCAGGTTGGATGGGGAGTGTTGCTGCACTGCTTTTTCAGGTCTCTCCAGAAATGTTAGATTGGGTTCAAGTCCCCGCACACTGACTCTGTACCGGTGCCCCCGAATATAGCCACATTATTGTTATCCTTATTGTGTTACTTGTTATTATTACTTTTTATTTTAGTCTACTTGGTAAATATATTCTTAACTCTTCTTGAGACTGCACTGTTGGTTAAGGGCTTGTAAGTAAGCATTTCACGGTAAAGTCTACACTTGTTGTACTCGGTGCATGTGACAAATAAAGTGGCTCTGGCTGGGCCACTCAAAGACATTCAGAGACTTGTCCCGAAGCCATTCCTGTGTTGTCTTGGCTGTGTGCTTAGTGTCGTTGTCCTGTTGGAAGGTGAACCTTCACCCCAGTCTGAGGTCCTGAGTGCTCTGGAGCAGGTTTTCATCAAGGATCTCTGTACTTTGCTCCGTTCATCTGTCCCTCGATCCTGACAAGTCTCCCTGTCCCTTTCGCTGAAAAACATCCCCACAGCATGATGCTGCCACCACCATGCTGCACCGTAGGGATGGTGCCAGGTTTCCTCCAGATGTGACACTTGGCATTCAGGCCAAAGAGTTCAATGTTCGGATCATCATACCAGAGAATCTTGTTTTCCCTTTTGGTGCCTTTTGGCAAACTCCAAACGGGCTGTCATGTGCCTTTTGCTAAGGAGTGGATTCCGTATGGCCACTCTACCATAAAGGCCTGATTTGTGGAGTGCTGCAGAGATGGTTGTCCTTCTGGAAGCTATTCCCATCTCCACAGAGGAACTCAGGAGCTCTGTCAGAGTGACCATCGGGTTCTTGGTCACCTCCCTGACCAATGCCCTTCTCCCACAATTGCTCAGTTTGGCCGGGCGGCCAGCTCTAAGAAGGGTTTTGGTGGTTCCAAACTTCTTCCATTTAAATTAGGATTACCACTTTATTTTAAGATTGTGAAATGTCAGAATAATAGTAGAGAGAATTATTTATTTCAGCTTTTATTTCTTTCATCACATCCTTAGTGGGTCAGAAGTTTACATACACTTAATTAGTATTTGGTAGCATTGCCTTTAAATTGTTTAACATGGGTCAAACGTTTCGGGTAGCCTTCCACAAGCTTCCCACAATAAGTTGGGTGGATTCTGGCCCATTTCTCCTGACAGAGCTGGTGTAACTGAGTCAGGTTTGTAGGCCTCCTTGCTCGCACACGCTTTTTCAGTTCTGCCCACACATTTTCTATAGGATTGAGGTCAGGGCTTTGTGATGGCCACTCCAATACCTTGACTTTGTTGTCCTTAAACCATTTTGCCACACCTTTAGAAATATGCTTGGGGTCATTGTCCATTTGGAAGACCAATTTGCAACCAAGCTTTAACCTCCTGACTGATGTCTTGAGATGTTGCTTCAATATATCCACATAATTTTCCTCGTGCATGATGCCATCTATTTTGTGAAGTGCACCAGTCCCTCCTGCAGCAAAGCACCCCCACAACATCATGACGCCATCCCCGTGCTTCACGGTTGGGATGATGTTCTTCGGCTTGCAAGCCTCCCCCTTTTTCTTTCAAACATAATGATGGTCATTATAGCCAAAACAGTTCTATTTTTGTTTCATCAGACCAGAGGACATTTCTCCAAAAAGTATGATCTTTGTCCCCATGTGCAGTTGCAAACTGTAGTCTGGCTTTTTTATGGTGGCTTTGGAGCAGTGGCTTCTTCCTTGCTGAGTGGCCTTTCAGGTTATGTAGATATAGGACTCGTTTTACCGTGGATATTTATACTTTTGTACCCGTTTCCTCCAGCATCTTCACAAGGTCCTTTGCTGTTGTTCTGGGATTGATTTGCACCTTTCACACCAAAGTACGTTCATCTCTTGGAGACATAACGCGTCTCCTTCCTGAGCGGTATGACAGCTGCGTGGTCCCATGGTGTTTATACTTGCGTACTATTGTTTGTACAGACGAACGTGGTACCTTTAGGCGTTTGGAAACTGCTCCCAAGGATGAACCAGACTTGTGGAGGTCTACATTTTTTTCTGAGGTCATGGCTGATTTCTCTTGATTTTCCCATGATGTCTAGCAAAGAGGCACTGAGTTTGAAGGTAGGCCTTGAAATACATCCACAGGTAAAACTCCAATTGACTCAAATGATGTTAATTAGCCTATCAGAAGCTTCTAAAGCCATGACATCATTTTCTGGAATTTTCCAAGCTGTTTAAAGGCACAGTCAACTTAGTGTATGTAAACTTCTGACCCACTGGAATTATGATACAGTGAATTATAAGTTAAATAATCTGTCCGTAAACAATTGTTGGAAAAATGTATTGTGTCATGCACAAAGTAGATGTCCTAAACGACTTGCCAAAACTATAGTTCGTTAACAAGAAATTTGTGGAGTGGTTGAAAAACAAGTTAATGTCTCCAACCTAAGTGTATGTAAACTTCCGACTTCAATATACACTGCTCAAAAAAATAAAGGGAACACTTAAACAACACAATGTAACTCCAAGTCAATCACACTTCTGTGAAATCAAACTGTCCACTTAGGAAGCAACACTGATTGACAATAAATTTCGCATGCTGTTGTGCAAATGGAATAGACAAAAGGTGGAAATTATAGGCAATTAGCAAGACATCCCCAAAAAAGGAGTGATTCTGCAGGTGGTGACAACAGACCACTTCTCAGTTCCTATGCTTCCTGGCTGATGTTTTGGTCACTTTTGAATGCTGGCGGTGCTCTCACTCTAGTGGTAGCATGAGACGGAGTCTACAACCCACACAAGTGGCTCAGGTAGTGCAGTTCATCCAGGACGGCACATCAATGCGAGCTGTGGCAAAAAGTTTTGCTGTGTCTGTCAGCGTAGTGTCCAGAGCATGGAGGCGCTACCAGGAGACAGGCCAGTACATCAGGAGACGTGGAGGAGACCGTAGGAGGGCAACAACCCAGCAGCAGGACCGCTACCTCCGCCTTTGTGCAAGGAGGTGCACTGCCAGAGCCCTGCAAAATGACCTCCAGCAGGCCATAAATGTGCATGTGTCAGCATATGGTCTCACAAGGGGTCTGAGGATCTCATCTCGGTACCTATTGGCAGTCAGGCTACCTATGGCGAGCACATGGAGGGCTGTGCGCCCCCACAAAGAAATGCCACCCCACACCATGACTGACCCATCGCCAAACCGGTCATGCTGGAGGATGTTGCAGGCAGCAGAGCGTTCTCCACGGCGTCTCCAGACTCTGTCACGTCTGTCACATGTGCTCAGTGTGAACCTGCTTTCATCTGTGAAGAGCACAGGGCGCAAGTGGCGAATTTGCCAATATTGGTGTTCTCTGGCAAATGCCAAACGTCCTGCACGGTGTTGGGCTGTAAGCACAACCCCCACCTGTGGACGTCGGGCCCTCATACCACCCTCATGGAGTCTGTTTCTGACCGTTTGAGCAGACACATGCACATTTGTGGCCTGCTGGAGGTCATTTTGCAGGGCGCTGGCAGTGTACCTCCTTGCACAAAGGCGGAGGTAGCGGTCCTGCTGCTGGGTTGTTGCCCTCCTACGGCCTCCTCCACGTCTCCTGATGTACTGGCCTGTCTCCTGGTAGCGCCTCCATGCTCTGGACACTACGCTGACAGACACAGCAAAACTTTTTGCCACAGCTCGCATTGATGTGCCGTCCTGGATGAACTGCACTACCTGAGCCACTTGTGTGGGTTGTAGACTCCGTCTCATGCTACCACTAGAGTGAGAGCACCGCCAGCATTCAAAAGTGACCAAAACATCAGCCAGGAAGCATAGGAACTGAGAAGTGGTCTGTGGTCACCACCTGCAGAATCACTCCTTTTTTGGGGGTGTCTTGCTAATTGCCTATAATTTCCACCTTTTGTCTATTCCATTTGCACAACAGCATGTGAAATTTATTGTCAATCAGTGTTGCTTCCTAAGTGGACAGTTTGATTTCACAGAAGTGAGATTGACTTGGAGTTACATTGTGGTGTTTAAGTGTTCCCTTTATTTTTTTGAGCAGTGTATATATATATTTAAAAAAAAATGTATTTAAAAAAATAAACCTAAGCAATAGATAGGTACGTCCGGAGGGTTTGTAAAACTGTGAGAGTAATTTCTCTGCAGGAGAAGCAAGTGTGAGAGAAGAGCCCATATCACTGTAGATAAATCTGAAATTGCAGCACTGTCCAGCAAGGTTCTGGGAGCAGAAGTGAAACAACGTTCTGGGGAGCAGTATCAGTATCAGGAGAGAAACAACGGCTCACTTTAGAGGCTCATTGAATCGGATGGTTGCAGCACAGTGGAAGACTATGTTGATGCAGTCAGCAAGCGTTTCCTGGTCCACTTTGCTCAGGTCCAGTTCTGGCAGGGTGAGGTCACTGTTCACAGCCACTATCTTCTCAGCAAAGTCTGGCTGCTCATCTCGTAACCTGTCAAAAAGCTGAAAAACAAATACAGTTGTACTAGAGTTGTAATACTCCTTCATTCCACTTTCACAGCCAATAAGCTAAAATGAGCCTATAAGTTTTTTTTTAATGAAATCATTGTGTAGGTGGAGGGAAGCGTTTTGGTTCGAAAGCACTCCAAGAAAGCAACCCCATGAGTAAGACTTAGGCTGGCCTACATCGTGGTCTGCCATGGCCCAATTGTAAAGACCGTATGGAGTGTGGGCTGTGGAACTACGAAGTCTCCGTAACAAGCAGTCAAGAACTTACGACGCATCACCCCACACAGCCTACAGAGTTTTGGCTACCCCCCTTGAACATTCCTCTTTGGCTCCCCCATTAGACCTTTCCCCTTCTCCAGCTCTTCTCACCTTGCAGTTGACCATGTCTGCGATGCGGGCCAGGGGAGCGTGGCCCGCTTTGTGCCGGACAAGGACGTACACAGCCTTGACTCCAGGGCAGGACCGCATCAGCTTCTCCAGCAAGACTTTTCCCATAAAGCCTGTGGCTCCTGTGATCAGCACATTCTTCCCCTCATAGTACTCAGGAATGGTCACCATTTTGTCCGTGTGCTCCAACCTTCCTCAACGACACCACCTGTGGAAGGATTACATCATCGTTAGCCTAGTCACTGAAGATCCTTACTCGCGTGATGGAATTTCAGCAATTACTAGGGCTGTGACCATATCAGTAATTCAATATTTTTCCATGGCAAAAATGAAAACACGGCACAGGCCTAACTCTTCAGTCCTTTAAAAACCTGTTGTAAGTAAGATCGTAGTCTATAGCTTGGAAAATAAATCATGTGACTCTGGATGACAACATAATGTTCGTTTCCTAAATAAGTTAAATCCGCTTTGTTTCCTTGCCACGATACTAACGAGTATCGCAATACTCGTATCATCACTAGCAGTTACACGATCAAAACCACCCCAGTTTGTAAAGGCAAAAAATCCCCTTACCATCTACAACAGTTCACTTCCTAAGCCCATAGCTATCACTTAAAGAAGCTAAGACATCTTAGGAATTCAGCCACTCCAATGTTGTAAGCTACTTTTATCCTGTCTAATCCACACACTGCCATTAAGATGGCTGCCGAGCTCAAAAGCTTTACTTAAACCTTGCTGAGACGGGTTTCTCATTGGCACAATCTACTACAAGAGGTCTAGAGAGCAGAGTTGAGCACTCTGCAAAGATCCAGTAAAGACAATTGAAACAGCCTAGAGTAGTAGAAAGAAGACTGCTCTACACAACATCACATTTAAATCACTAATACCCAGTTTACCTTGTTACAACACAAGAGTTTAAACAAGCCTGTGTTATTATTTTAACAAGTCTAGTCTTAACTCTAGTCGTCGGGTGGATGATACACTGCTGTTGATACAGAACACTACTCAGACAGATAGTGCCTACAGAAAGTAATCACACCCCTTGACTTTTTCAGCATTTTGTTGTTACAGCCTACACTTGCATGTAGGTGGCAAGTGTAGACACGACCTAAGAGCTTTGCGCACACTGATTGTACAATATTTGCACAATTATTATTTTAAAAATTCTAAAGGCTGTCATGTTGGTTGTTGATCATTGCTAGACAGCCATTTTCAAGTCTTGCCAGAGATTGAAGTCGATTTAAAACAAAACTGTAACTAGGCCACTCAGGAACATTCACTGTCTTGGTAAGCAACTCCAGTGTAGATTTGGCCTTGTGTGTTAGGTTATTGTCCTGCTGAAAGGTGAATTTGTCTCCCAGAGTCTGTTGGAAGCAGACTGAACCAGGTCTTCCTCTAGGATTTTGCCTGTGCTTAGCTCTATTCAGTTTCTTTTTGTCCTTAAAAAAACCTCCCTAGTCCTTGACGATGACAAGCATTCCCATAACATGAGCCACCACCATGCTTGAAAATATGAAGTGGTACTCAGTGATGTTGTGTTGGATTAATTAGAATCAGCCTCCCAAGTGACGCAGTGGTCTAAGGCACTGCATCGCAGTGCTAGAGGCGTCACTACAGACCCAGGTACGATCCCAGGATGTGTTGAAACAGGGAGACCCATTTGGCGGTTGCACAATTAGCCCAGCGTCGTCTGGGTTAGGGGAAGGTTTGGCCGGCCGGGATGTCCTTGTCCCATCGCGCTCTAGAGACTCCTTATGGCGGGCCGGGGCATGCATGCTGACTTTGGTCGCCAGTTGTATGGTGTTGCCTCTGACACATTGGTGTGGCTGGCTTTTGGGAGAAGTGTGTCAAGAAGCAGTGCAGATTGGCAGGGTCGTGTTTCGGAGGAAGCATGGCTCTCGACCTTCACCTCTCCCGGGTCTGTACGGGAGTTGCAGCGATGGGACAAGAATGTAATTACCAATTGGATATCACAAAATGGAGGAGGAAAAAAGGGGGATTTATTTTTATTTTTATAAAAACATGTACAAAATGTTAAATAAACGTATTTTAAAATGTATTGACTCAGGTAGTGTAAATACATATGTAATATTCCTGCATTCCATTTTTCAATACATTTGCAAACATTTACTGTTATTATTGGCTATTGTGTGTAGATGGGTGAGAAAAAAAACGATTTAATAAATTTTTTATTCAGGCTGTAACAACAAAATGTGGAATAAGTCAAGGGTTATGAATACTTTTTGAAGGCACTAACCTGATGATTGACACAGAAGATGTTATCTTATTCTAACAGATAGCCTAACCACAATCAAGACTTTGAAATACTTAACATTCAAAAAACCTCACAATAAAGCACATCCTTAATTGCCACTGGAAAAGCTACGTATGATGCATTAGTCATGAACAAGGAAATCCATTTAATCAAAGAACCTGGCCTCAGGGTTTCTGCTAGCCGGTAATAAAAGCTTTTTTAGCTTATTCATTGATGAAAATACATTTGACTGGTTATGCTTTTCGGTCTACGGGTTAACTTCTATAATTTAGTGTAATTAAATTGGCGCATGTGTATATTCGTTATGCATCTTATTTATCACAAACGCACAGCATACTGATACTGAGCCTTTGATTGTAAAATCTGTCAGACAGCACTTCTATAAGGCCAATCATTGCGCAACAATTCTAAATGCAAAAGTTTTTTGACCATGATTAAAAAGAGCTACTATTTGTATTTCTCAACTGGTAGTTGAAGCTTGCTTCCCATTCGCCATTCAAATGCATTGACAACGGAAGGCAGGTTTCATCATCGCGTCACACCCCACTTTGCAATGAGCTGGAGACGGTATGCATTTAAAAAACATACAGCTGTTTAATTGTTTGAAACCTCAACGTTTTACTACATATTATAAGGCATGTTTTACCTTGCTTCAAAATAGCCTAAGCAAAATCCGACCAATATCCGTGGAGACAATTATTTAATAAAGACTTCCATATGCCTTTGAAACCAGTAGCTATTGCTCTCATGTTCTATTAGTTTTCAACTTTTTCTTTGTCTGGCAGCCAAATGCTCACTCGCGCGTAGGCTACTTACTTAATCTTTTGAGGTAGCTGAAAGTCCGTATTGCCCAGCGACAGCCCCGAAACCTGAAGGATCTGGAGAAGGTCTGTATGGAGGAGTGGGCCAAAATCCCTGCTGCAGTGTGTGAAAACCTGGTCAAGAACTACAGGAAACGTATGATCTCTGTAATCGCAAACAAAAGGTTTCTGTACCAAATGTTAAGTTCTGCTTTTCTGATGTATCAAATACTTGTCATGCAATAAAATGCAAATTAATTACTTAAAAATCATACAATGTGATTTTCTGGATTTTTGTTTTAGATTCCATCTCACAGTTGAAGTGTACCTATGATAAAAATTACAGACCTCTACATGCTTTGTAAGTAGAAAGTGCTTTGAGTGACAGGAGCCGGGACTAGGTCTGTGTGGAAATCGGCATGGAGAGAGAGAGAGCGGAGAGAGATGACTCAAGTAGCGAAGTAAACTATAAAAATGGTTGTTACACACTGCGTATCACATTTAACAAACCAAACATTCAAATACCGTTATAGAAGGTAAAGTAAAAACCCAAACCTGTTCACGGTATATCGCAAAAAACAGTATACCGCCCAGCCTTATCGAGGACAGACGATTTTTACGTGCTATGCATTTTAGCGGTCTCTTTCTGTGAGTTTGTGTGGCCTACCACTTCACGGCTGAGCCGTTGTTGCCGCTAAACGTTTTCACTTCACAACATCAGCACTTATAGTTGACCAGGGCAGCTCTAGCGGGGCAGAAATTTGACGAACTGACTTGTTGGAAAGATGGTATCCTATGACGGTGCCACATTGAAAGTCATTGAGCTCTTCAGTAAGGCTATTCTACTGCCTGTTTGTCTATGGCGATTGCATGGCTGTGTCCTCGATTTTATACACCTGTCAGCAACGGATGTGGCTAAAATAGCCGAATCCACTCATTTGAAGGAGTGTCTACATATGTGACTTACCACCTGGATTCGGTCTTATGTATCAACATTTGAATCTGTTTATTTTTTTTTACATTGGATAATAGTAGACACTCACAAAATGGTATATCATACACTACATTTGAAAGTTGATAACTCACTTGTGAGAAAACCGTCTTTCAATGTTTTAATACTACTACTGGAGAGCCCTTCTTTGTCTACACCCATTCAGCATTGTTCACACTCTCTAAAGCCTTAGCCCCACCCATCTCTTTAAGGGTTGAGCCGAGCATTCTGTACTAACTTACCAGCCACTTCCAGACATCAAGAGAGAGAACAGCTCACTGAACATTACTCACCCTAGCAGAGCTGGTTAGGCTGTTATGTTATCCAGAGCATTGGTGACTGCAACTATCCTGTCAGATTGTCCGTTCGTAAATGCAGAGTGTTTTTGCATTCAGAGCGCACACTGGACGCTCTGGCTAATAAGTAGGATCGATCCGAAAGCTCTGCCCTCACAACGACAGTCAAGCACCCAAGCTAACTGGCTAACATTGGCTAGCTACTTCCAGACACATAATGAGAGAACACCCCACCCTGACCATTTTACTCACCCTAGCAGAGCTGGTTAGGCTCTTTTCATGTTATCCAGAGCGTTGATGACTAACTGTGCAGCTGGCAACAATTGAATTACGCTTTGTTACCAACGTTTACCGACACCGGACATATTCAAAATTCATCAGTTATTCTGCGCTCTGGCACACTAAGGACAGCCTTTTGTTAAGAAACGTAGCTAGATCGCTATCGAGGTAAACAATGAATCCCAACGCATGACGTAATGTTAGTTAGCGAGCCAGCCAGATAACGTTAGCTAGCTAGCCTTGATGCCAACTTTGCACACTCTTGGCATTCTGTCAACCAGCTTCATGAGGTAGTCAACTGGAATGCATTTCAATTAACAGGTGTGCCTTCTTAAAAGTTCATTTTGGGAATTTCTTTCCTTCTTAATGCATTTGAACCTATAAGTTGTGTTGTGAAAAGGTAGGGGTGGAAGACAGTCCAATTTGGTAAAAGACCAAGTGCATATTCTGGCAAGTACAGCTCAAAAAAGCAAAGAGAAACGACAGTCCATCATTACTTCAAGACATTAAGGCCAGTCAATACGGAAAATGTCAATAACTTTGAAAGTTTCTTCAAGTTCAGACGCAAAAACCATCAAGCGCTATGATGAAACTGGCTCATGAGGACTGCCACAGGAAAGGAAGACGCAGGGTTACCTCTGATGCAGAGGATAAGTTCATTAGAGTTACCAGCCTGAGAAATTGCAGCCCAAATAAATGCTTCAGAGTTCAAGTAACAGACATCATCAGCAAATGTGCACATTTGTGGCCTGCTGGAGGTCATTTTGCAAGGCGCTGGCAGTGCACCTCCTTGCACAAAGGCGGAGGTAGCGGTCCTGTTGCTGGGTTGTTGCCCTCCTACGGCCTCCTCCACGTCTCCTGATGTACTGGCCTGTCTCCTGGTAGCGCCTCCATGCTCTAGACACTACGCTGACAGACACAGCAAACCTTTTTGCCACAGCTCGCATTGATGTGCCATCCTGGATGAACTGCACTACCTGAGCCACTTGTGTGGGTTGTAGACTCCGTCTCATGCCACCACTAGAGTGAAAGCACCGCCAGCATTCAAAAGTGACCAAAACATCAGCCAGGAAGCATAGGAACTGAGAAGTGGTCTGTGGTCACCACCTGCAGAACCATTCCTTTTTTGGGGGTGTCTTACTAATTGTCTATAATTTCCACCTTTTGTCTATTCCATTTGCACAACAGCATGTTAAATTTATTGTCAATCAGTGTTGCTTCCTAAGTGGACAGTTTGATTTCACAGAAGTGTGATTGACTTGGAGTTACATTGTGTTGTTTAAGTGTTCCCTTTATTTTTTTGAGCAGTGTAGATATTATTTTTTTTAAATGGCACATGAGACTCCTTTCTTATTCATGCCCATCTCAGTGAACAAATCTATTGCAGAGGCTGTGGGGATGGCACAGTCCAAGAAGGGGAGGGTGGCTAAAATGTACAGCTCTCTCCAGAATGCGCTCTCTCCCGTCATTGTGTGCACATTCAATGTTTCATAACTTTGCGTGAATGGTTTGCGTTTGATTGTGAGTGTCTATCAATTCCCCATTACATATATCACCATTTACCGCTAATTCATAATCTACAATATTTGTTTGGTTATGGTCATTTCTGTTAATGTATTCAATATATTATTACATTATTTTACCTTTCTCATTGTCAGAGTAAACACATTTGCAGAGCCCACAACCTATGCTTGTGAAAAACAGGTTTTGGTTTATTTTATTCCATTTACAAGTTGTAAATTTAGTCATTGTCTTTTTGTTTGGAGCGCTCCTGTCAATGTTGATTGACGACGTGCACCTGATTACCCATAGAAGTTGGCCTATAGGTTACCTAGCCTGCCCGCAAATGTAGGCATATAAATGTGCCCATTTGGTGATCTGATAGTAATTGTGACCTGTTTCAGGATGCAAGGCATATGTTGCATGTCACTACTTCACAGGAGAGGCATTTAAACAGAAAATTAAGTGTTCTTGGGCAGAAATGCCTTCTGGAACATGTGAACTTTCATGTGCCTTCATAACAAATGTGTATGCCACCTGTAAATACTAATAAAATGTTTAAAATTACAAGCCTAATTGGTTTAGACACAGAAAACGACAGGAACCTTCCAGCTAGACATGATTGCTGAGATAATGGATGGGCTGGACATGAGTTCGGATTGGTCTGCCATGTAGCTCGCTTCTGTCTATAACATGAGCTGCTCAGTATGCGTCAATAATATTTTCTTCCTCAGCTTTTTTTAAAGATATCATGAATAACTGCAAAAGTGTTGCTACTGCTCTTAATGTTGCTGCTCTGAATTTAACAGGCGCTATCAACAAATTCAAGATCAGTGGGAAGCAGTTGTGATGGACTACTTTCTGTAGGACGACCATGCCATGCTCGTACCATGCTGAAAATGTATCAAACGATGAGGAAATTCCTGATTTAGGTAAAAACACTTATTTGAACCAGACATTGTAGAGTCTTCTGATGACAGTTATTGGGAAGAAACAGCGTGTTGTCACGGACAAAGTTGACCGAGGGAGTCAAAAAGATAAGTTAGAAGGCTGTTGTATAAAATACCTGTCTCCGGATTATGTCTTCAAACTAAGGGCAACAATGGCATCCATGAGAGCAGGAGAAGCGTTCATCTATGTATATGGGTAAGAGTCTAGTTACATTTTCAGCTATTATATGTTTAGAATTTCATAAGAAGGTAGTTATTGCAAGTTAAAGCGAACTGTCAGCTACTAACGTTAGCTGGCTGGCTTGCTAACGTTACAAATAACATTACTACACAGATCATACACGCATCTCAGTTTGCCATTTGCATTGCTAGTTATAGCCTAATGTTAGCTAGCTAGCTAACATTGAACCTAGCTTGTTAGCTTTAGCTACCAGCAGATTCATGCATGGTAGTAACGTTACAAATTGGGATTATGGTTCATTGTTAAGATAGCCAACTACATGTCTAAACAAAAAAAGAATCCACTATGCACGTAACCATTTCACTGTAAAGATTACACTTTCTTTATCCTGTGCATGTGACAAATAAACTTTGATTTTATTTGATATGTGTGTTTACCAGAGATGGTAATGTGAAGAACATGAACTGCAAGTCAAATTAGGATATAAATGTTAGGCCAACGAGACAGTGTCCAAGTTCTACAATGCTCTGGTAGAATGCCCTGCTTTTATTTCGTCACACTCACAACCATAAGCTATTTTCTGTAATTAGCTCACCATTAACTTTTAAATAATGATTTTAGTTTAGTTTATTTCCTGTAATGAATAATAAAAATTAGCTAAAGTTGTCATGACTGTCCTGTGCGGATCCAAATAGGTCAGATCAGCTTTGCAATAATATGCAATAAATAACTTCAACCAGACCCCCTCTCACCCACGGGGGGGGGGGGGGGGGGGGTCGGGGGGGGGGGGGACGACTGGTGGGGGTTAACACCTCACCTCAACATTCAGACATCCCTCTCCAAATTCACACAAGGGATGTGCTTTGTTTTATAAAGACGTTTCCCGACGTGGGGAATGGTCAGAGGCGACCTAAAAGAACACTAATGCCGTTTTGGTTGTTATTTTGTGATGTCATTAAAAAATTTTAAAGGAAATATTGTAACTTGACAAGTATACATACATGTACGAAGTTTCCATCCTCTACGTTGTGCATGCTATATGAAAAATTATGAAAGTGTTTTTGTTAAGAGAGGGATGTGATTTTAGAAACTGTAAGAGGAAATTGTTTCTATAACTGTGCACAGTAAGTAGTCACCGCCCCCCTTGAGGTCAGAGCGCGTGTCAACCTGAAAGAACCGCCCCTTTTGAACGAACTGTATAAAATGGGTTAATAATTAACATATCAGAGCTGCAGCTTACGTTTAAAGTGGTTTGAACTCAATCTCAACATGAGGTAGAGACGATAAAGTCCCCTCCCGGACAATCACTGGTACGGCTGATTAGTATCTAGAAAAGCGAATTTAAGTGGTCTCATTCTACTACTCTTTTCAAACCATTGTATTCCGCTACTCTCATCACCCCACTGGGAACTATCGACACTGCTGGCTAGCCTATCTTCAAAGAAGCATCTTCCAGAGCGAATGGAAGTTGAATACTCTGTAGTTCTGTTCAGGACCACACGACAAGTCACTGGATATCGGGAGACTGCAGAGGAGAACAACAGAGGAACCATTTTGGACAATCAAAGCCTTACAAGCGTTCCGCGAAAACCCCAATTCCAAGGAGGACCCGCTCAGAGAGATACAAAGCGAACCAAGGCATTTTCACATAAATGCATTCATGATTTCTTACTCCAAGTGGGTGGCGGTTCGTGTGGAAAGTATAAGTGAGTAGTTTCTAAATGTACCAACGTTAAGTGTCTCTGTCCCTCTCTCTCACTATGTATTTTGTAACAAGCAGCCATATTGTTGTCAGTCCACTAGGGACCTGTTTCTAAAGTATTACGTAAGTATGTTTATCCTGTGTAACCATTTAGTTAGCAAGTAAATAAATTAAACAAATTTGTGTAGTACTGAATCATAAGTGAGGCTCAGGTTTTTGCAGATGCAAGGAGGTTTACAACTGTTCAGAATGATGACATGATACGAGGTTATGATTAATAAGTTAACCTCTCTTGGGTAGATGAGACGTTAGCGTCCCACCTCTTCAACAGCCAGTGAAACTGCTGGGTGCCAAATTCAAATACAGAAATACTCATTATAAAAATTCAGAAAACAAAACATATTTTACATAGGTTTAAAGATGAACTTCTTGTGAATCCAACCACGGTGTCAGATTTAAAAAATGCTTTACAGCGAAAGCATACCATATGATTATTTGAGAACATAGCCCAGCAGACAAATCATTACAAACAGTAACCAGCCAAGTAGAAGAGTTACACAAGTGAGAAATAGAGATAAAATTAATCCCTTACCTTTGATAATCTTCATTTGGTTGCACTCAGCAGACATTAAATTACTCAATAAATGTTCCTTTTGTTCGATAAAGTCTCTTTATATCCAAAAACCTCCGTTTTGTTCACACGTTTTCTTCAGTAATCCACAGGCTCAAATGCAGTCAAAACAGGCAGACAAAAAATCCAAACTGTATCCGTAAAGTTCATAGAAACATGTCAAACGATGTTTATATTCAATCCTCAGGTTGTTTTTAGCTTAAATAATCGTTAATATTTCAACCGGACAATAACGTCGTCAATATAAAAGGTAAACAAGAAAGGCACTCTCTCGGTCGCACGCATGAAAAAGCTCTGTGATACTTTAGGGTCCACTCATTCAGACTGCTCTTACTTCCTAATTTTTCAGAATACAAGCCTGAAACAATTTCTAATGACTGTTGACATCTAGTGGAAGGCATAGGAACTGCAATTTGAGTCCTAAGTCAATGGATACTGTAATGGCATTGAATAGAAAACTACAACCCCCCCAAAAAAAGACTTCCAGAATGGATTTTTCTCAGGTTTTCGCCTGCCAAATCAGTTCTGTTATACTTACAGACACTATTTTAACAGTTTTGGGAACTTTAGAGTGTTTTCTGTCCGGATCTACCAGTTATATGCATATCATATCTTCTGGGCCCGAGAAGCAGGCAGTTTAATTTGAGCATGCTTTTCATCCAAAATTACGAATGCTGCCCCCTACCCTAGAGAAGTTAACTGTTTATGGATGTAATAGGTAGACCTTTAGAGTTAAATTTGGGAGATGGTAACTCTTTAAAGAACCGCTCTCGTGGTGCCCCATATCTTAATGAGTTAATTGTTACATGATGAATTTAAAATTGGGTAACAATTAAACATATTTAAATTGTTTAGATTCATTAATCTGAAGAGTGTTATGTAAATGACAACGTTGTCAGCTATGATATGGCGATTATTTTAAATGACAAGCCAGCTAGGTTAACATTAGCTAGCTAGCTAACAAGCTAGGTGGCTGACAAAACATTACGGTGGATGCAAATGTAAGTAGTTATAACGTCATAATGAGTCAAGCAAAACATGTACAATTGAGAGGAATATGTTAATTAATGTAGAGACAAATGTTTGTGCATATTTTGTCATGAAGTTAATTAACAAGAATCGCTATTTAGCAAGTTAGCTGAATATCTAACATTAGCAAGCTAGCTAGATAGTGTTATGACATGAGAATGAATTTATAATGTGTGTTGTTTAATGTTTTAGGGACTTCGGAGAAAACCAGGCTGTCGTCTTGTGAAACAGTGGATGTAAAGAATCTAGCTAGCTAAAGCATTGTGCAAAATTAATGTACAATTGTGTTAGCTTGCCTTGCTTATATTTGCCATTCAATACAGCTGAAGTAACATAAATAGCTAACTATTTATTTGCTTATTGTGTAGTGGAGGATAAAAATAACTATGTGCCTATGGATGTGTAGCTGGCTAAAGTATGTAGCCGATCTGTGTATGGACCCTAAAACGTTTGGTATGAATATTAGTTCAGAACCTATGAAACTCAGCTATCATAGTTGTTTTTTATTTTTTTATTTCACCTTTATTTACCAGGTAGGACAGTTGAGAACAAGTTCGCATTTACAACTGAGACCTGGTCAAGGTAAAGCAAAGCAGTGCGACAAAAACAACACAGGGTTACACATAAACAAACGTACAGTCAATAACACAAAGGAAAAAGTATATGTACAGTGTGTGCAAATGCAATAAGATTAGGGAGGTAAGGCAATAAATAGGCCATAGAGGCAAAATAATTAAAAATTTTCATTAACACTGGAGAAATAGATGTGCAGATGATGTGTGAAAGAAGAGATACTGGGGTGAAAAAGAGCACAAAAAATAATAATATGGGGATGAGGTATTTGGGTGTGCTATTTACAGATGGGCTGTGTACAGGTACAGTAACCTGCTCTGACAGCTGATGCTTAAAGTTAGAGAGGAAGATATAAGTCTCCAGCCTCAGAGATTATTGCAATTCGTTCTAGTCATTGGCAGCAGAGAACTGGAAGGAAAGGAGGCCAAAGGAAGTGTTGGCTTTGGGGATGACCAGTGCAATATACCTGCTGGAGCGCATGCTACGGGTGGGTGTTGCTATGGTGACCAGTGAGCTGAAAAAAAGGTGGGGCTTTACCTAGCAAAGACTTATAGATGACCTGGAGCCAGTGGGTTTGGCGACGAATATGTAGCGAGGGCCAGCCAACGAGAGCATATAGGTCGCAGTGGTGGGTAGTATATGGGGCTTTGGTGACAAAATCGATGGCACTGTGATAGACTGCATCCAATTGAATGAGTAGGGTGTTGGAGGCTATTTTGTAAATGATATCGCCGAAGTCAAGGATCGGTAGGATAGTTAGTTTTACGAGGGTATGTTTGACAGCATGAGTGAAGAGGAAGCCAGTTCTAGATTTAATTTTGGATTGGAGATGCTTAATGTGAGTCTGGAAGGAGAGTTTACAGTCTAACCAGACACCTAGGTATTTGTAGTTGTCCACATATTCTAAGTCAGAACCGTCCAGAGTAGTGATGCTAGTCGGGCGGGTGGGTGCGGGCAGAAATTATTTGAAGAGCATGCATTTAGTTTTACTAGCATTTAAAAGCAGTTGGAGGCCACGGAAAGAGAGTTGTATGGTATTGAAGCTCGTTTGGAGGTTTGTCAACACACTATCCAATGAAGGGCCAGATGTATACAGCATGGTGTCATCTGCGTAGACGTGGATCAGAGAATCACCAGCAGTAAGAGCAACATCATTGATATATACCGAGAAAAGAGTCGGCCTGAGAATTGAACCCTGTGGCACCCTCATAGAGACTGCCAGAGGTCCGGACAACAGGCCCTCCGATTTGACACACTGAACTCTGAGAAGTAGTTGGTGAACCAGGAGAGGCAGTCATTTGAGAAACCAAGGCTGTTGAGTCTGCCGATAAGAACGTGGTGATTGACAGAGTCGAAAGCCTTGCCCAGGTCGATGAAGACAGCTGCACGATGGCAGTTATGATATCGTTTAGGACCTTGAGCGTATCTGAGGGAAACACATGACCAGCTCGGAAACCAGATTGCATAGTGGAGAAGGTACAGTGGGATTCGAAATGATCGGTGATCTGTTTGTTGACTTGGCTTTCGAAGATTTTAGAAAGGCAGGGCAGGATGGATATACAGTTGAAGTCGGAAGTTTACATACACCGTAGACAAATAAACTGGGTTTAAATGTTTCACAATTCCTGACATTTAATCCTAGTAAATTCCGTCTTGGGTCAGTTAGGATCAAACCTTAATTTTATGAATGTGAAATGTCAGAGTAATAGCAGAGAGAATGATTTATTTCAGCTTTTATTTCTTTCATCACATTCCCAGTGGGTCAGAAGTTTACATACACTCAATTAGTATTTGGTAGCACTGCCTTTAAATTGTTTAACGTGGGTCAAATGTTTCAGGTAGCCTCCCACAAGCTTCCCACAATAAGTTGGGTGAATTTTGGCCCATTCCTCCTGACAGAGCTGGTTTAACGGAGTCAGGTTTGTAGGCTTCCTTGCTCGCACACGCTTTTCATTTACATTTACATTTACATTTAAGTCATTTAGCAGACGCTCTTATCCAGAGCGACTTACAAATTGGTGCATTCACCTAATGACATCCAGTGGAACAGCCACTTTACAATAGTGCATCTACATCTTTTAAGGGGGGGGGGGGGGGCAGAAGGATTGCTTTATCCTATCCTAGGTATTCCTTGAAGAGGTGGGGTTTCAGGTGTCTCCGGAAGGTGGTGATTGACTCCGCTGTCCTGGCGTCGTGAGGGAGTTTGTTCCACCATTGGGGTGCCAGAGCAGCGAACAGTTTTGATTGGGCTGAGCGGGAACTGTACTTCCTCAGTGGTAGGGAGGCGAGCAGGCCAGAGGTGGATGAACGCAGTGCCCTTGTTTGGGTGTAGGGCCTGATCAGAGCCTGAAGGTACTGAGGTGCCGTTCCCCTCACAGCTCCGTAGGCAAGCACCATGGTCTTGTAGCGGATGCGAGCTTCAACTGGAAGCCAGTGGAGAGAGCGGAGGAGCGGGGTGACGTGAGAGAACTTGGGAAGGTTGAACACCAGACGGGCTGCGGCGTTCTGGATGAGTTGTAGGGGTTTGATGGCACAGGCAGGGAGCCCAGCCAACAGCGAGTTGCAGTAATCCAGACGGGAGATGACAAGTGCCTGGATTAGGACCTGCGCCGCTTCCTGTGTGAGGCAGGGTCGTACTCTGCGGATGTTGTAGAGCATGAACCTACAGGAACGGGCCACCGCCTTGATGTTAGTTGAGAACGACAGGGTGTTGTCCAGGATCACGCCAAGGTTCTTAGCGCTCTGGGAGGAGGACACAATGGAGTTGTCAACCGTGATGGCGAGATCATGGAACGGGCAGTCCTTCCCCGGGAGGAAGAGCAGCTCCGTCTTGCCGAGGTTCAGCTTGAGGTGGTGATCCGTCATCCACACTGATATGTCTGCCAGACATGCAGAGATGCGATTCGCCACCTGGTCATCAGAAGGGGGAAAGGAGAAGATTAGTTGTGTGTCGTCTGCATAGCAATGATAGGAGAGACCATGTGAGGTTATGACAGAGCCAAGTGACTTGGTGTATAGCGAGAATAGGAGAGGGCCTAGAACAGAGCCCTGGGGGACACCAGTGGTGAGAGCGCGTGGTGAGGAGACAGATTCTCGCCACGCCACCTGGTAGGAGCGACCTGTCAGGTAGGACGCAATCCAAGCGTGGGCCGCGCCGGAGATGCCCAACTCGGAGAGGGTGGAGAGGAGGATCTGATGGTTCACAGTATCGAAGGCAGCCGATAGGTCTAGAAGGATGAGAGCAGAGGAAAGAGAGTTAGCTTTAGCAGTGCGGAGCGCCTCCGTGATACAGAGAAGAGCAGTCTCAGTTGAGTGACTAGTCTTGAAACCTGACTGATTTGGATCAAGAAGGTCATTCTGAGAGAGATAGCAGGAGAGCTGGCCAAGGACGGCACGTTCAAGAGTTTTGGAGAGAAAAGAAAGAAGGGATACTGGTCTGTAGTTGTTGACATCGGAGGGATCGAGTGTAGGTTTTTTCAGAAGGGGTGCAACTCTCGCTCTCTTGAAGACGGAAGGGACGTAGCCAGCGGTCAGGGATGAGTTGATGAGCGAGGTGAGGTAAGGGAGAAGGTCTCCGGAAATGGTCTGGAGAAGAGAGGAGGGGATAGGGTCAAGCGGGCAGGTTGTTGGGCGGCCGGCCGTCACAAGACGCGAGATTTCATCTGGAGAGAGGGGAGAGAAAGAGGTCAAAGCACAGGGTAGGGCAGTGTGAGCAGAACCAGCGGTGTCGTTTGACTTAGCAAACGAGGATCGGATGTCGTCGACCTTCTTTTCAAAATGGTTGACGAAGTCGTCTGCAGAGAGGGAGGAGGGGGGGGGAGGGGGAGGAGGATTCAGGAGGGAGGAGAAGGTGGCAAAGAGCTTCCTAGGGTTAGAGGCAGATGCTTGGAATTTAGAGTGGTAGAAAGTGGCTTTAGCAGCAGAGACAGAAGAGGAAAATGTAGAGAGGAGGGAGTGAAAGGATGCCAGGTCCGCAGGGAGGCGAGTTTTCCTCCATTTCCGCTCGGCTGCCCGGAGCCCTGTTCTGTGAGCTCGCAATGAGTCGTCGAGCCACGGAGCGGGAGGGGAGGACCGAGCCGGCCTGGAGGATAGGGGACATAGAGAGTCAAAGGATGCAGAAAGGGAGGAGAGGAGGGTTGAGGAGGCAGAATCAGGAGATAGGTTGGAGAAGGTTTGGGCAGAGGGAAGAGATGATAGGATGGAAGAGGAGAGAGTAGCGGGGGAGAGAGAGCGAAGGTTGGGACGGCGCGATACCATCCGAGTAGGGGCAGTGTGGGAAGTGTTGGACGAGAGCGAGAGGGAAAAGGATACAAGGTAGTGGTCGGAGACTTGGAGGGGAGTTGCAATGAGGTTAGTGGAAGAACAGCATCTAGTAAAGATGAGGTCAAGCGTATTGCCTGCCTTGTGAGTAGGGGGGGAGGGTGAGAGGGTGAGGTCAAAAGAGGAGAGGAGTGGAAAGAAGGAGGCAGAGAGGAATGAGTCAAAGGTAGACATGGGGAGGTTAAAGTCACCCAGAACTGTGAGAGGTGAGCCGTCCTCAGGAAAGGAGCTTATCAAGGCATCAAGCTCATTGATGAACTCTCCAAGGGAACCTGGAGGGCGATAAATGATAAGGATGTTAAGCTTGAAAGGGCTGGTAACTGTGACAGCATGGAATTCAAAGGAGGCGATAGACAGATGGGTAAGGGGAGAAAGAGAGAATGACCACTTGGGAGAGATGAGGATCCCGGTGCCACCACCCCGCTGACCAGAAGCTCTCGGGGTGTGCGAGAACACGTGGGCAGACGAAGAGAGAGCAGTAGGAGTAGCAGTGTTATCTGTGGTGAGCCATGTTTCCGTCAGTGCCAAGAAGTCGAGGGACTGGAGGGAGGCATAGGCTGAGATGAGCTCTGCCTTGTTGGCCGCGGATCGGCAGTTCCAGAGGCTACCGGAGACCTGGAACTCCACGTGGGTCGTGCGGGCTGGGACCACCAGGTTAGGGTGGGCGCGGCCACGCGGTGTGAGGCGTTTGTATGGTCTGTGCAGAGAGGAGAGAACAGGGATAGACAGACACATATTTGACAGGCTACAGAAGAGGCTACGCTAAAGCAAAGGAGATTAGAATGACAAGTGGGCTACACGTCTCGAATGTTCAGAAAGTTAAGCTTACGTAGCAAAAAATCAATAAAATTACAAATCTTATTGACTAAAATGATATAGTACTGCTGGCTGGTGAAGTAGCCTGGCTAGCAGTAGCTGCGTTGTTGAAAGTGAAGCTGGCTAGGTGACCTCGACAGTTTCTCTAAATTTCTCTACACTACACAATTATCATGGATACAAGGACAGCAAAGACAACTAGCTAACACTACGCTAATCAAGTCGTTCCGTTGTAATGTAAGTTTCTACAGTGCTGCTATTCGGTAGAAGTTGGCTAGCTAGCAGTGTTAGCTAGCAGTGTTGGCTAGGTAGGAGGACAGCAGCGCGGCAGGCGAAACTAGCTGGCTAGCTAACCGATAATTACTCAAAGTTACACAATTATCTTTTCCAGTTCTGCCTACACATTTTCTATAGGATTGAGGGCAGGGCTTTGTGATGGCCACTCCAATACCTTGACTTTGTTGTTTGACTTTGTTGCCACAACTTTGGAAGTATGCTTGGGGTCATTGTCCATTTGGAAGACCCATTTGCGACCAACCTTTAACTTCCTGACTGATGTCCTGAGATGTTGCTTCAATATATCCACATAATTTTCCTCCCTCATGATGCCATCTATTTTGTGAAGTACACCAGTCACTCCTGCAGCAAAGATCCCCACTGATGCTGCCACCCCCATGCTTCACAGTTGGGATGGTGTTCTTCGGCTTGCAAGCCTCCCCCGTTTTCCTCCAAACATAACCGTGGTCATTATGGCCAAACAGTTCTGTTTTTGTTTCATCAGACCAGAGGACATTTCTCCAAAAAGTATGATCTTTGTCCCCATGTGCAGTTGCAAATCGTAGTCAGGCTTTTTTATAGTGGCTTCTTCCTTGCTGAGCGGCCTTTCAGGTTATGTCGATATAGGACTCGTTTTACTGTGGATATAGATACATGTGTACCTGTTTCCTCCAGCATCTTCACAAGGTCCTTTGCTGTTGTTCTGGGATTGATTTGCACTTTCGCACCAAAGTACGTTCATCTCTAGGAGAACGTGCCTCCTTCCTGAGCGGTATGACGGCTGCGTGATCCCATGGTGTTTATACTTGCATACTATTGTATGAATGTGGTACCTTCAGGTGTTTGGAAATTGCTCCCAAGGACGAACCAGACTTGTGGAGGTCCACAGTTATTTTCTGAGGTCTTGGCTGATTTCTTTTGATTTTCCCATGATGTCAAGCATAGAGGCACTGAGTTTGAAGGTAGACCTTGAAATACATCCACAGGTACACCTCCAATTGACTCAAATTATGTCAATTAGAAATTTGTGGAGTGGTTGAAAACAAGTTTTAATGACTCCAACCTAAGTGTATGTAAACTTCAGTGTCTCCCACTGAGATAATCTTTGAGTATCTCAGACAATACGAAAGAGAGGTTGAACAGGTTAGTAATAGAGGTTTCAACAATTTTGGCGGATAATTTTAGAATGAGAGGGTCCAGATTGTCTAGCCCAGATGATTTATAGGGATCCAGATTTTGCAGCTCTTTCTGAACATCAGCTGTCTGGATTTAGGTGAAGGAGAAGCAGGGGGGGGGGGGGGGGGGGCTTGGGCAAGTTGCTGCAGGGGGTGCAGAGCTGTTGGCCGGGGTAGCCAGGTGGAAAGCATGGCCAGCAGTGGAAAAATGCTTTTGAAAATATCGATTATTGTAGATTTATCGGTGGTGACAGTGTTTCCTAGCCTTAGTGCAGTGGGCAGCTGGGAGGAGGTGCTCTTATTCTCCATGGACTTTACAGTGTCCCAAAACTTTTTGGAATTAGTGCTACAGGATGCAAATTTCTGTTTGAAAAAGTAGGCCAGGTCGATTAGAAAGGCCTGCTCGCTGAAGTGTTTCAGGGAGCGTTTGACAGTGATGAGTGGAGGTCGTTTGACCGCAGACCCATTTCGGATGCAAGCAATGAGGCAGTCATCGCTGATATCCTGGTTGAAGACCACAGAGGTGTATTTAGAGGGAAAGTTGGTTAGGATGATATCTATGAGGGTGCCCGTGTTTACGGCTTTGGGGTGGTACCTGGTAGGTTCATTGATAATTTGTGTGAGATTGAGGGCATCAAGCTTAGATTGTAGGATGGCTGGGGTGTTAAGCATGTTCCAGTTTAGGTCGCCTAGCAGCACGAGCTGAAGATAGATGGGGGGAAATCAGTTCACATATGGTGTCCAGAGCACAGCTGGTGGCAGAGGGTGGTCTATAGCAGGCGGCAACGGTGAGAGACTTGCTTTTAGAGAGGTGGATTTTTAAAAGTATAAGTTCAAATTGTTTGGGAACAGACCTGGATAGTAAAACAGAACTCTGCAGGCTACATTTGCAGTAGATTGCAACACCGCCCCCTTTGGCCGTTCTATCTTGTCTGAAAATGTTGTAGTTAGGGATGGAAATGTCAGAATTTTTGGTGGTCTTCCTAAACCAGGATTCAGACATGACTAGAACATCCGGGTTGGCAGTGTGCTAAAGCAGTGAACAAAACAAACTTAGGGAGGAGGCTTCTAATGTTAACATGCATGAAACCAAGGCTATTACGGTTACAGAAGTCATCAAAAGAGAGCGCCTGGGGAATAGGAGTGGAGCTAGGCACTACAGGGCCTGGATTCACCTCTACATCACCAGAGGAACAGAGGAGGATTAGGATAAGGGTACAGCTAAAAGCTATGAGAATTGGTCGTCAAGAACGTCCGGAATAGAAAGTAAAAGTAGGTTTCTGGGTGCGATAAAATAGCTTCAAGGTATAATGTACAGACAAAGGTATGGTAGGATGTGAATACAGTGGAGGGAAACCTAGGTATTGAGTGATGATGAGAGATATTGTCTCTAGAAACATCATTGAAACCAGGTGATGTCATCGTATGTGTGGGTGGTGGAACTGAAAGGTTGGATAAGGTATAATGAGCAGGCTCTACAGTGAAATAAGCCAATAAACACTAACCAGAACAGCAATGGAAAAGGCATATTGACATTAAGGAGAGGCATGCTTAGTCGAGTGATCACAAGGGTACAGTGAGCAGTGAGGTAACAGCGATTCAGACAGCTAGCCGGGCCATCGGTAGCAAGCTAGCATAGGATGGAGGTCTGTTTTTAGCCACCTCGTGCGTTCCCGTCAGTAGATTAGTGGGGTTCCGTGTGGTAGAGGGGATCAATCCAATTGGCAAAATAGATATAGTTATTGTGACCCAAGAAAAATTGTCCGATAGACCTATTCAGATAGCAGCCGATAAGACAGCTAACGATTAGCGGGCCGCAGATGGGCGTTCAGGTAACGCCGCGACGGAGGGGCCAGTTGGAGAACTCCCTCGGGCAGATAACGTCGGTAGTCCAGTCATGAAGGCCCGGTGGGGCTCCGCATCGGCAGTAAAACGAGTTCTGATAGGTGATTGTAGCCCAGGAGTGGCTGATGGAACTCTTCAGCTGGCTAGCTCCGGAATAATTGATGTTTGCTCCGGGATCGACATAAGCCAATAGTCACACGGATAAGCAGCTAGCTAGCTGCGAGATCCAGGTGTAAATATCCAGAGCTTGCGGTTGAAATCCGGGGATATGGAGAGAAAAATAGGTCCGGTATGTTCTGGTCTGAGTCGCGTTTTACAAAACTGGCGATAGCCTTTCGAGCTAAAGGATAGCTGATGACCACAAACCGTGGTTAGCTGAATACTAACATTAGCCAGTAAACTGGCTAGCTTCTGGCTAGCTTTTTTACATTTTATATTGGTGAGGCGGGTTGCAGGAGAGTGTTTTGAAGTTGAGTTTTTGGAAAAGAAAATATATAAAAGATATGCGAAGAAAGATGTAAATATATATACACACGGGACATGACTAGACGAGGACAAAGGACATCTGACTGCTATGCCATCTTGGAGATGGAATATACACATGTACTGTAGTCATTACCACGCATGAGATCGACACATGGTAGCCTGTACATTGAATATATTCACTGATCATGTACTCTTCCTTGGTAAATAAAGGTGCGTTTCAGGTATGAATCTGAGACATTCTTTTTCAGTCGTATCCAATACCAGGTGTATCAAACTCCATTCTTTGAATGATGCCGTGTCTGCATGTATGTATTACAATTATACACTTCAACAGTGTTTACCACTCCTGCTCCTAGGACATCAATGATTACACATTGTAACTATGCAATAGACGAGAAACATGATTTAAGTAAAGGCTGATTTGTAATTCATATATACAGAAATACACCTATGCATATCTAACTCCATCTCCATTAATCTGAGGACACGGGAAAGGTGCATTATTCCAATGAGATAATTTCAACCAGTGGAGAATGTGAAACGCTTTATTGATAGTTCATTATCCAGGTGTTAAAAATACATGCATTATAAATAGTATTATTGTAATATTATAAATACAAGTTCAATCTGTACTTCAATGCACATATGGTGTGCATTATAAAATGAGGAAGAAAGAGGTGGGGAGATGTGTAGAAGAAAGAAAAGGAAAGAGGTAAAACAGAGGAGCAGGGAAGACAGCATATAATTCATGAATTACAGTGCTACCCTAATATTCTCCTAGTTCATCACAATTATATAGTGTCTCCTGCGGTGTCTCCTAACCAGCCTTGGGCTCCCAGTCGGCCCAAAGGTTATCTTAAAAGCAGGTGAGGTGGCGATGACGGGACTGACTTCCTCTCTCACATTCAAACCTACCTGCAGATGAGAGACAGATGGATAGAGAATTTAAAAAATAGCTTAATCATGCTAACACGGTCAGTCATCATAATCATCAGGTGAAATGCAAAACTGACCTTGGATCATTAACTCTGGGACTACTACATCTCTATTTCAATGTAAAGCATCTCTTTAATAATACTTCCTGTATAATATCCCTTATAACAAATTATGATAAAATTGGATAGATGTGTAGCATGTGACAATAGCAGGATGATATAAAAGATAGTCACAAATTAATATGTAAATACTACTTGAAGGTTGATGATGACTTGATCATTTGAATCAACTGTAGTGCTAAAACCTGCTCTATCCAGAATAGCCTACCCTCTCACTTTGACAGCCAGGCCTGCTATCCTTTCACCCTCCTCCAAAAATACAAATGTTTTCCATTATCAAGAGTGGCACTGGGGATAAAAAAACATCCTACATAGTGTGGGAAGACTGCACCTAAAAATGCTGGAGACTCATAACTAATCAAAGAGCATGCATGTATATGTCCTGACCAAAAGATGAGGAGTCAGTGGTACTGTAGGGTTCACTTGACTTTGCAGCACAGCAAGATTCTCAGTAGACGGGGGCATGGGATGTCAGGAACAATGACCCCATTGTCAGTGTTTCCAGATTATCCCCCTGATAAAGCAGGTCCCCCAACTGCTGAATCTGGAATGCTCAAAAGAACCAATCTGTATTAGTGACAATAAATGTGGCTGCAACAGGGGCTTGATAGTTCAGTGAAAATGGCTAAGAGTTTATGCGGTGTAAATCTTAAAATTAGCAGCTGACATCTTAAGGGTTTTTTAATTACTTTTTGCTTCTACACCTGCATTCTAGCTGTTTGGGGTTTTAGGCTGGGTTTCTGTACAGCACTTCGAGATATTATCTGATGTACGAAGGGCTATATAAAATAAAATTGATTGAAAATTGATTGAATTAATGCAAGTGAGACAGGTTCCATGTACAACAAGACAGGCAGAGAGGAAGAGAGAAAGAGAAAACAGAACAGTTTAATTACCTCTGGTTATGGACACTTTCGCCAGCAATAAAGCTTCCACGGCCTGTTCCTCGGACAGTGAACACACAGTCGTGGCCAAAAGTTGAGAATGACACAATTATACATTATCAAAAGTCTGCTGCTTCAGTGTCTTTAGATATTTTTGTCAGATGCTACTATGGAATACTGAAGTATAATTACAAGCATTTAATAAGTGTCAAAGACTTTTATTGACAATTACATGAAGATGATGCAAACAATCAATATTTGCAGGGTTGACCCTTCTTTTCAAGACCTCTGCAAGCCACCCTGGCATGCTGTAAATTAACTTCTGGGACACATCCTACTGATGGCAGCCCATTCTTGCACAATCAATGCTTGGAGTTTGTCAGAATTTGTGGGTTTTTGTTTGTCCACCCGCCTCTTGAGGATTAACCACAAGTTCTCAATGGGATTAAGGTCTGGGGAGTTTCCTGGCCATGGACCCAAAATATTGATGTTTTGTTCCCCGAGTCACTTAGTTATCACTTTTGCCTTATTGCAAGGTGCTCCATCATGCTGGAAAAGGCATTGTTCGTCACCAAACTGTTCCTGGATGGTTGGGAGAAGTTGCTCTCGGAGGAAGTGTTGGTACCATTCTTTATTCATGGCTGTGTTCTTAGGCAAAATTGTGAGTGAGCCCACTCCCTTGGCTGAGAAGCAACCCCACACATGAACGGTCTCAGGATGCTTTACTGTTGGCATGACACAGGACTGATGGTAGCACTCACCTTGTCTTCTCCAGACAAGCTTTTTTCCGGATGCCCCAAACAATCGGAAAGGGGATTCAGAGAAAATGACTTTACCCCAGTCCTCAGCAGTCCAATCCCTGTACCTTTTGCAGAATATCAGTCTATCCCTGATGTTTTTCCCTGGAGAGAAGTGGCTTCTTTGCTGCCCTTCTTGACACCAGGCCATCCTCCAAAAGTCTTCGCCTCACTGTGCGTGCAGATGCATTGACACCTGCCTGCTGCCAGCAAGCTCTGTACTGGTGGTGCCCCGATCCCGCAGCTAAGTCAACTTTAGGAGACGGTCCTGGCGCTTGCTGGACTTTCTTGGGCGCCCTGAAGCATTCTTCACAACAATTGAACCGCTCTTCTTGAAGATCCGATAAATGGTTGATTTAGGTGCAATCTTACTGGCAGCAATATCCTTGCCTGTGAAGCCCTTTTTGTGCAAAGCAATGATAATGGCACGTGGTTCCTTGCAGGTAACCATGCTTGACAGAGGAAGAACAATGATTCCAAGCACCACCCTCCTTTTGAAGCTTCCAGTCTGTTATTTGAACTCAATCAGCATGACAGAGTGATCTCCAGCCCTGTCCTCGTCAACACTCACACCTGTGTTAACGAGAGAATCACTGACATGATGTCAGCTGGTCCTTTTGTGGAAGGGCTGAAATGCAGTGGAAATGTTTTTGGGGGATACAGTTAATTTGTATGGCAAAGAGGGACTTTGCAATTAATTGCAATCCATCTGATCACTCTTCATAACATTCTGGAGTATATGCAAATTGACATCATACAGACTAAGGCAGCAGACTTTGAAAATTAATATTTGTGTTAATCTCAACTTTTGGCCACGACTGTACGTCTGGCAATATCTACATTTCAGACACCTTGATCAGCTCGCACCCTGAATGTAAATAATATAGCTTATTTTTTGTAAATATGAAACTGAGATATGACCTTTCAATCTAAAGCAGCAGATGTCATTTTCAGGATACGTCAATACAGCACAGAAAGCTTAACACCAGACTGGTATTGTGGTTGTTCGTTAGGTGATGGGAAATATGCAACATGCATACAAAATAATATACTTACCTTCCTTGAAAATCCATCTATACCACCAAAGATGACAATGTTGTATCATGAATAAAAGCATAGGAATTAAAAGTGAAATGTTTAACCTATTAACCTGCTTCATTATTTATGTATTACCAGTTGATGAAGAACAACTCCAATTTCATACATCATTGAACATCTGTCTACGAATAAAAAGTTTAAATAACTTCTTAGATTTGATACATCTTAGTACCTTATCAATTTATGATTTGTATCAATGTGAACGAGAGACAGGGGAGCAGGAACAGAGTATTTTTGTCAAGGAATGCAAAAAAGCTGGATCATTCTGGCAATGACACCTGCACCATCTACACGCTGCAAAGACTCTAACTCTTCACCATTGTACACGATGGCCCATTGCTCTGATACTTCCTTTGACCATTCTATTGCCCCCATGGGGTATCCTTGCCTTAATGGCCCTGACTTTCTGTTCTAACTCTTCATCTGACATATCAGAATAGCATTCCCCGACAAACATCTTCTGTTCTTTCATTCTTCTGTAAAAAAAAAAGCTAACCGTTACACTGTCATGAAATACACTGCTCAAAAAAATAAAGGGAACACTTAAACAACACAGTGTAACTCCAAGTCAGTCATACTTCTGTGAAATCAAACTGTCCACTTAGGAAGCAACACTGATTGACAATAAATTTCACATGCTGTTGTGCAAATGGAATAGACAAAAGGTGGAAATTATAGGCAATTAGCAAGACACCCCCAATAAAGGAGTGGTTCTGCAGGTGGTGACCACAGACCACTTCTCAGTTCCTATGCTTCCTGGCTGATGTTTTGGTCACTTCTGAATGCTGGCGGTGCTTTCACTCTAGTGGTAGCATGAGACGGAGTCTACAACCCACACAAGTGGCTCAGGTAGTGCAGCTCATCCAGGATGGCACATCAATGCGAACTGTGGCAAGAAGGTTTGCTGTCACTGTCATCGTAGTGTCCAGAGCATGGAAGCGCTACCAGGAGACAGGCCAGTACATCAGGAGACGTGGAGGAGGCCGTAGGAGGGCAACAACCCAGCAGCAGGACCGCTACCTCCGCCTTTGTGCAAGGAGGAGCACTGCCAGAGCCCTGCAAAATTACCTCCAGCAGGCCACAAATGTGCATGTGTCTGCTCAAACGGTCAGAAAAAGACTCCGTGAGGGGGGTATGAGGGCCCGACGTCCACAGGTGGGGGTTGTGCTTACAGCCCAACACCGTGCAGGACATTTGGTATTTGCCAGAGAACACCAAGATTGGCAAATTCGCCACTGGTGCCCTGTGCTCTTCACAGATGAAAGCAGGTTCACACTGAGGACGTGACAGAGTCTGGAGACACCGTGGAGAATGTTCTGCTGCCTGCAACATCCTCCAGCATGACCGGTTTGGCGGTGGGTCAGTCATGGTGTGGGGTGGCATTTCTTTGGGGGGCCGCACAGCCCTCCATGTGCTCGCCAGAGGTAGCCTGACTGCCATTAGGTACCGAGATGAGATCCTCAGACCCCTTGTGAGACCATATGCTGTTGCGGTTGGCCCTGGGTTCCTCCTAATGCAAGACAATGCTAGACCTCATGTGGCTGGAGTGTGTCAGCAGTTCCTGCAAGAGGAAGGCATTGATGCTATGGACTGGCCCGCCCGTTCCCCAGACCTGAATCAAATTGAGCACATCTGGGACATTATGTCTCGCTCCATCCACCAACGCCACGTTACACCGCAGACTGTCCAGGAGTTGGCGGATGCTTTAGTCCAGGTCTGAGAGGAGATCCCTCAGGAGACCATCCGCCACCTCATCAGGAGCATGCCCAGGCGTTGTAGGGAGGTCATACAGGCACGTGGAGGCCACACACACTACTGAGCCTCATTTTGACTTGTTTTAAGGACATTACATCAAAGTTGGATCAGCCTGTAGTGTGGTTTTCCACTTTAATTTTGAGTGTGACTCCAAATCCAGACCTCCATGGGTTGATACATTTGATTTCCATTGATCATTTTTGTGTGATTTTGTTGTCAGCACATTCAACTATGTAAAGAAAAAAGTATTTAATAAGAATATTTCATTCATTCAGATCTAGGATGTGTTATTTTAGTGTTCCCTTTCTTTTTTTGAGCAGTGTATGATTATAGATCGACTACGAAACAAATAGAACATGGCCTGCATATGAGTTAACATGAAAGAAAGTTATATGAATTCAACCGAAAATAGCGAAAACAGGCGTTCATAGCTAAATGTTTTTGGTTAGCTTGAGAATAATAATTGCATGATTTATCATTCTACGGTATGGATGTAATATAGTAGAATGTTATGAACCGACACTGAATCGTAGGAGCTAACTGCTAGCTATGTAACGTTAGAAGTTGGACGGAAGAACGCCCAGTGCTGCTTACCTGAGATGCCATAGTCACACAGTCCTTCGTAGGTGTCCACTATGACTTCCTTTGTGTTGGAAAGAAAGGCTGAACGGTATTGGTTGTAGCTAAACATGGACAAAATGGAGGGTGGTTGACAGCTAAATAAAATTGGAGTTGTGTTTTCAAATACATTTTGTTCTTGAAATATTTTTGGGGAATAAAATGCAGTTTTGCACTCTATTACAAAATATTTGATTGAACTTTATTTTACTTTGAAGCCTTGATTTTGCTTTCAGAACAATTATTTTTGATTGAAATAATAATAATTTTGCTCTCGACAAAAATACATATATTTCTTGCAAGTTGGAGAGGGGGCTAACAGCTAAACAATAGACTATTCTTTAGTAAAGGTTGAATAGTCTAACAGCCGAGCTAGGTGTGAACCCCCCCCCCCGTCCTATCACAGACCAGATTTGCCCTAACGAGCAAGGGGTTAGGAGTTAGAGCACTGATTATGATTTTGGGTCCCAATGGACTACTGTGTCTGACAATGAGTGGGCAATATGAACCAAATAATAAACTGATAATTGGGCACGACTTCAAATGAAACAAGCAGGGAGCAGGTTTCGAACCCTCAACCTTCTTGCCCGAAGTCCAGCGCGCTATCGCCTGTGCAGAATCGATCGAGCGCGTCCTCTCGGTAGCTTGCTACTCAATGTAATAACTTTTCAAATAAGTTACCTTATACGTTAGATTGACTGACAATTTGTTACCTACGCTGTCCTTACGAACCACATAGCATATCACTACAGCAGTATGTACCGGTATATTAGCCTTCTACCTAACGTTAGTAGTTATACATCAAACTTGACAGTATATTAACTATAAGCTAACTACCCAACGTTTATTGACTTGAATATTCCCGTCATTCTTAGTTTAGCTAAATGGGATAGTCGTTGTGCGTTCAATGGACATTCGGTTGCCTTCGTAAATTAGCTCTGGCTATCTACTCTGATTTCAGAGCACTCTCATCTGAGTATACCAGAGTGCAGAATAATGAATTTACAAGCGCTCACCACCCGTTGAATATGGCCTGTGTCAGTAAACGTCGGCAAAAAAGCATAATTAAATTGTTTGCAGCAGCACAGTTACAGTCACCAATGCTCTGGTTAACACAAAAACTGCCTAACCAGCTCTGCTAGGGCGAGTAAAATGGTCAGAGTGGTCTCATTTGTGTCTAGAAGTAGCTAGCAAGCTAGCCAACATTAGCTTGGGTGCTTAACTGCTGTTGTAAGGCCAGAACACTCAAATCAACCCTACTCCTCAGCCCCAACGTCCAGTGTGTGCTCCGAGAGAGAAACAGTCTGAATTTACCCAGAGGGTTTTTCACAGAATAGAAACACCATAATATTAATCAAATGAATTAAGCAAGTACAAGTCAAAAGGTTTGGACACACCTACTATTTTTCAGGCTTTTTCTATTTTCTACATTGTAGAATAATAGTGAAGACATCACAACTATGAAATAACACATATGGAATCAGTTGAGAACAAATTCTTATTTACAAGGACAGCCTACTCCTTCCTCCCAGTCGGGGAATTGAACCCCGGTCTCCCGCGTGCCTGCAATATGGAAGACTATCGAATGCTTCTCAAAGATGCCCTCTGGTGGTCAAACTAGCACTAACTCGCAACAGAAAAAAAATGGCTGACAATTAAATGAATTGTCACAGAATGCTGCGGCAGGCCGCAAGGTGTGCCGCAGTATGACGTAACTTTTAATTGAGGAACCACTGTACCCGATTCTGGAAACTCTGAGGGCCCATAATATTTTATACAATGTTGCAAGTTTTCTAATGCTAGCATCAGCCGGACCCAAGTTAATAGGTTTCAAGTTCGTTGCAGACAGGCCATGGGTAGCCAATGTGATTTATAGGATATTTATTTTTAAATCATGATAGTTTCTACCTGCAGGCTGCAATGTTTTTACGTAGGCTATTTTTACATAGTTGACAAATGGCAATAGAAGTTACTGTTTAGGTTTGTTTCATTTAGGTTAATTTTGATTAACCACATGACAATGATTAAGACACGAAGACGTTATTATAAATGAAAATGTGCATAGGAAAACCATAACTGGCACGCAGACCAGGAGAAATGGTAAGAAATTGGCATTCCACGTGAGAAAGGTTGCCGACCCCTCGTGTAGCCTATTACTGGCAACTTGAGAGTAATGACAGAAAGCCAGTAGGAGGGGGAGGAGGAAAGGTCAGGTTACGTTTTTTTCCCCCTTCTGGTTATCTTGTTCTCTGGCTCCCTCTTGAGTCATGTGTCTTATTTCATTAAACAGTGCTCTTCAAGCTCAATGCATATAGATTTTATTAAAACATATAGGGTGTGTCTATATGGAAAAATACACCTTTAAAAAGTTCAACCAATCAATTGGTCGAAAAAACAGATGACTTTCAGTCAACCAAGATATGTTTTAGATGGGGACAGCCATATTAGGAATAGTAGGCTATCTTACATAAGTCTGCAAATGCTATGATGCATGGAATGCTTTACTATAAAGGTACATTTCTAATGGTGAAAATTTGCTCCCCAAACTTCACTCATGTGCCACCTATTCATAAGCTAGTGATTTTGCTGTTCATTATTAGTCTTGTTGACTGAGGAAAAATGTAACTGTGAAGTTATTCTAACATGTTCAAAGTGCACAGTAAGGACACACGTCATTGCATCCTCAATTTGCATGTTCAGTTGAGATTCATTACCATAACCTAAATGTGATTTTTGTCATTCTGAGCACCATAGGTGGACACCCTAATCAAATTACCCAATGCATGTGGGTCCAGTCATTTTCTCAAATGTCCGGTAAATTAACATGCATCCGGTCAAATGTCAAGTGCCTCATTTTCATAACTGAAACCCTGCTTGGCCTATAGTGCCATTTAGCTCAGGTATGGAACAATGGGAAGTTGGGAACTGAGAAACATACACTGTGTTACTGCCAGATGCATCCCTTGAGCTAATCTGCACACTGTTAAACCAGGTTTACATATACTGTAGGTCTACTGTTACTGTACAGCACTGATCAGATGTGCCATGACATTTGTTTAATGTGCAGGACTGGTTCCCTCTGGACAGAGCAACAGAGCAGACAGGCTATTATTTACTCTATCAAACCAGTGACAAGTCTGTGACAAACAGAAGCATTGTCTCCAGCCAGGCGGCAAGGCAGTTGTGGTACGCAGTGGCATCTTGTCCTCACATTATATATAGGCCTACTGTATGTGTGTGCTTATTATAAAACATTTGATAAACAGGTGTCACAAGGAGAAACTTCAACTGTAGAGTAAAGACATAAAAAGCCATCAAGAAATCCCTGGTGACTGGTGAGCAACATGTGTAGGCTATTCACTAAAGCACTGCCGTGAAAAATCGTATACCCATTCGTGGAGGAAGGAATGAAGGTAAGCTGGCTCGTCAGGTGGGTATGAGAGAACAGTGTCTGGATCTCAATGAAAACACTCCCCAAAAGCCATTGAGACAGGCTGCTACGGCTACATTTACAATGACGGCCTACACCGGCCAAACCCGGACGACGCTGGGCCAATTGTACGCCGCCCAATCACGGCCGTAATAGTTATGTGAAATGACAACTAACCTCAAAAACAATGCGTTACTGTAAGTAAAACCACCTTGGTAGTTTAGAGAAATCTGATGACAAGTCCACCTCAGCAGCTGTGAGTAATTTTGGCTTACTCACAACAATTACATACAAATGTCAAATGGAAAGGGCTTGCCGTGAGTCATAGGACCAGGCTGGATATCTTGTGACCCTGATTAAAAAGTCAGACAACTTGCCAGTTACAGAACACAAGCTTTAAAATGGCTTACCTCAAATAAGTGTCATTCCAGATGAACTTAGAAAACAAAACAATCTATGAATGTTGTACAGAATTATAACGGGTTTTAATATTGAACAGCGACTTGGGGCTGTGCCACCCCACACACAAGAGCCCAAGCTAGATAGCTAGCCAGCCACTAGCTAGCCTTCCAACTTCTCTGGTGTTGTGAGAAATTCCCACTAATTCATAGATGGCAGCAAAACCAGCACCACTAAAGTAAGAATGTTCAAACTTTCTGAAAAGTATAGACATGAGTGTTAACAAAGCTACAATACTTTCTGGAAATGTTGCTAGCTAACGTTACCCCCCCTCCCTCCTGCACATCTTTTCCGTGGCATGCTGTCTGTCGCACGTACTATAGTTAGCAAAAGCTAGCCATTTGCAGTGATCTTTGAACATTTAAAAATGTTACATTTAGCTAATGTAGCGGATTCTAGTGCACAACAAAACCAAATCAGAGAAAATAGCATGTGAAATACAGATATACCTGCAATTTCGACGAGGATGAGTTTTCCTGCGTTCAATCAGAACAGAAGTATCTGCCGGTTGTAAGTGCCGCAACAGCTCAATTTTTGCGGGCTGGGAGAACGGGCGTATTCATTAGGGAAACGGTTTAGGATTTAAGAAGCAAACGGAGCAAAACGAGAGTTTCTATTGGACAAATTCAGGTAAATCCCTCCACGTTTCGTTCCATTAGCTTACATTTAAGAAACGTTTTGTAACAGAATTGCTTTAATGAATAGGCCCCAAGAAATGTGATGTGACGTCAGCATCCACCAAAAAGGTCCACATTGTTGTATTTCACCGTTAGCAACTGCTTTATGGAAATTCATTTTCTTTGACATAAAAAAAAACATATAAAGTATAGTTTAATTCTAATGATAAAAAAAAAAAAATCATAGGCCTATCATGATCAAAAATACGTCTTAGGTTTCATTCCATATCAGTCAATTCAATCAAAAATATTTCACTTGATACCAACAGAGAAAGCATTTACATTGCAGCACAAAATTAGAGCATAAGCCTGTAATAGAATGGACGTGACAGTAATACGTGTTGCAATTAACTGAGCACTTAGCCTATGTCTACACAGGCAGCCCAATTCTGGGGTGCGTTCAGTTTGATTGAACGTTTGCTACTTTGCATAACGGTTAGTACTGAACGACACGTTTCCCAAAAACGTAACTGAACAGACTGAGTGAGGTATGTCTACTCCGTTTGGTGGGCGTGGCGGTGTGTGGCTTGAAGCAATGAGTGATCCATTTGAAAGGGCAGCAGTAGCAGTGCATTTAACTGGTCGTTCAGAAGAGCACCATTGTTTTTGGTTGTTGAGTCAATTAGAACATGCCCATTTCAAGCTTATCTTTCTAAAAAATAAGAAGTTATTTCAGGAAATATTAAGGCAAGTTAGCTCAATGATCCTGCTCTGTAGTAAACCCATTAGAATTGAGCTGCCTGTGTAAACACAGCCTTAGAAAATCCAGGTTGAGAGCCACGCGGAATGGGCTTGGATTTTACCTCTAATCCCGTCTGGGAGTGGTCCATTTGCATTAGGTTTTAGGTCCACATGCAGTTTGTTCTGATGTGGTAAAATGTTGATTTTTCCTGATGTCCCACAGCTGTGTGTAATCTGTCTATAATCTGTTATGCAGTGAAAAAGCCAAATTTTGCAATTTTTTTTATTTTTCCGTTATTTTACCAGGTAAATTGACTGAGAACACGTTCTCATTTGCAGCAACGACCTGGGGAATAGTTACAGGGGAGAGGAGGGGGATGAATGAGGCAATTGTAAACTGGGGATTATTAGGTGACCGTGATGGTTAGAGGGCCAGATTGGGCCCTCAACCAATGACTTCACCCACCCCAGGTTTTAGGCTCACTAACCCACTGGAGTACTGACATATCCAGCCTAAATTGTAGGCTGCTGCCCACTAGAACCT